>NC_066888.1:14879572-15164356 GCF_022985175.1 Labeo rohita | reverse complement strand
CAGAAAGTATATTTTATCATTTCTATACTGTAGTAAATGTGCGTGTCTCTAAATAACATGTCTCGTATATTTTTATAATTGTGACATGTGACCGCGAGGAACCACTGACAATGGTTTATAATAGCGAGTAGATTACAGAATATAAAGCAATAAAAAGAAGGATAAAATCTTCTGATTACATGTTGAGTATAGTGCTTGAATATATAGGCTATAAAAAAATAATAACAAATGAGAAAAAATATATACAGCGTTGGTACCCAGTGGCAAAAGGAAAACCGTGGTGGAGGACACGAAAGAAATTTCCTATTGAAATACATTAGAAGGAAATTCGTGCTCCGTGACGCGAAAAAAAAATCCTATTGAAATACATTAGAAGGAAATTCGTGCTCCGTGACGCGAAAAAAAAATCCTATTGAAATACATTAGAAGGAAATTCGTGCTGAGTGACGCGAAAAAAAAATCCTATTGAAATACATTAGCTAGACATTCGTGCTGAGTGACACGAAAAAAAGAGGGAAATTCGTGTCCGGGAACACGAATCAATAGATTAAATTTCGTGACTATATCACAATACGGTTTGTACAGTATAAAAACCATTACGCCTATGGAATGTCCCCATAAAACATGTAAACCCAACATGTGTGTGTGTGTGTGTGTGTGTATGTATGTTTATAGTAAACATCGCATTGTTGAATTATCAAGCACACTTTTCTGTTATGTGTTGAGAAAAGACGAGGATATCGGGATGATATCAGTTTTATCTGGCATATTTACCATAAACGGTCGATAAGGCTCATGTGTACTGTAGGCTAGTATTTACTGCTAGATTTGACACACCAAACCGATGGAAAAACTGTATTTCTTAGTAAAAAAAAGACAGCATTTACATGCGATGGCCGTAGCACAGCTGTGCAGTCTCGTTATTTTACCGGGAGAATATGTTTATATTTTTATCTGGAAGCACTGACGATCGTTTACAATAGTGAGTTTACAGAATAAAAATAGTGAGTAGCCTAAATAAAAAATAAAATGCAATAAAAACAACGATAAAAGTCTCCTACTTAGATTAAAATGAGAATAATAAGTACAAAACCAATTAAAAACTGACATTTAGAGATTAAACTGACATCTCAAACATTCAAAATCATCATCAAAACTTGCTGGATAAGATGTTTTATATTACAGGAGGTAGAAATGATAAAAAAGTGACCACTAATGGTGAAGAGCTAAAGATTGAACAAGAGAATCAGGTGAAAACAAACTTACTGATGATTACATAACTTATTCATGTGATGCTGTGTGCAATCATCTGTCTTTTTCTCTCTCTCCAGGATGACGTGATGTATTCTACTGTAGTCCATTTTAAAACAGCATCCACACCAGCTCACACACACAATGACCCAGCAGAGTTCACGGAGTACTCTCGTATCAGTGTTAAATGCTAAAAGAACAAGTGAGCACTGTAGATACACTGACACAACTGTATACTTTATGAGAATTTTCTGTAACCTCAGTTTGAAAATAAACCTTTTCATTGTTGGGATGATCTTTATGTGACTTTAAAGCACATCAAGAATGATTGTAAAGCAGGACTAAACAACTGAGGAAGCTGTTTCTTGTCTCTATTTTCAGACATGTGAGCACTGACAGAGGAACAAAAAATGAGTCACACATTATATGCATTCACTTTTGCGTTATGTTATCATGCAAAATCACTAACCATAGTGTGTCGTGCTTGGTAGTTCAGACTTTGCAATACATTGATTTTACGATATACATTGATTTTACCATAGTTAAGGGGAATTCTTGAGCATGGCACAAAGTGCTTAAAACATTAGTAAATATCAGTTTTATAAATGTAAACACAATAGCTGAAAGAGTTCACTGCTTTACTTGATTTAAGCAGAGGTCGTACAACAGGACCTGAAAAAATATATTGCTTAGCGCTCTCACACACAGTTACGCCTATCAGTCATTTAACTGGTTTTATTGTATTTTTACCTTTTTAACTTGATGTGTTTTGCGGGTGTTTGAGCTTTTTGGTACAGGCAGGACTTTTGGTGTAGGTGGAGCTTTCTCTCTATTAATTTTCTCTCCATTATAATTCTAATTCTAAGAGTATTATTTCTTTCTAAGAGCAAAATTAGGATATTAGATTATTTTACAAAGCAAAGTTGTATAGGTAATAACACTGGTCTGTTTGTCAATTGAAAAAAAAAAAAAAACTTAAAAAAAAACAGTAAGTACAATGTAATTTCCTCCCCCAAGTCAAACTCCAAAGAGGGTGCATACTTTCTCTAGTCTACATACAACGTCTTCTGACACTGTACAATAACTTAGGAAATTAGGGGAAAAAACTAAATATAATTAAAAAATAATAATAATTAAAAAAATAAAACTCTTCTCATTTAAATTTGGCACAATTCTTTCTTTACAAGTAAAAATGGGCACAGATAACCTTTCTCAGGAAGTTTGATTGACAGGCGATCTGACCAATCATAACATATCTGCCAGACCGGAGAGTAGATTAACGTCGGTATAACGTCTTTCTGCGTTGAAACAAGATACAAGATGTTCATACCTGTTTGTTTTATGCTATAATTAGTAAAGAGGAAGAGATGATCGGTTAAGGTGTGTTTGAACTGAGGCGGTACAGCGAGCTGTCACGACACATTAAAGAGCCACAAAACAGTATTTATTGTTTGATTTTTTAAAAAAATATGACACAGTTTAAAGCTGAGACTTTGTTTCATACCTACAGTTACATACTCTGTCTTGTTTGTCGGTGCACTGTCAGTTTATTCTTTGCTACCGCAATGTATTTTTAGCTGCTTGAAAACAGGATGTGTGGCGTCAGATGGTTGATCGGACATAGCAACAGTAACTAAGGTAGCCGGGTCTATGCGTAGGGTCAGTTGATGATGGATTGCTTTTTTCTCCTTTTTTGCTGAAGCTTTGCATTTCTGAGACACTTCTCAAAATTTGACTCGGTAGACATGTAGGTTTCCGCAGGAGTCTCTGCAGCTTGTTAAGGTGATCCTCGTACTTGAAAGCACTTAGGTTGTCGAGGACACCGTGGAGTTTTGCATCTTCTGCAAGATGTACAAGACGGATGTTGTGGGTTAGGAACTTGGGGGCGTATAGCTGTCCAAAATGTGACAAAAAGTCACAGAACATCATGGGCATAGTGAATGTGATCACCAAATAGGCTGTTAATGCACAAGATGAAGATTTTCACAATAAACAGCAGGAAGTTTCTGTATACCTCTGTGCTGCGTAGGTTTTCCAGCATAACAGGACCTGTGTACAGTAAAAACTGTCTAAACTAGTAGGATGCAGTTCTGGAAAATTGTGGCACTGGAGGGTTCCTGATGGTTTTACACATAATTCTTCTCATTAATTCATAATTCTTTTGCAGTTTACTTGTGTCTTTTCTTCTCCACCTGTTTTTTTTTTTTTTCTGATTCTGCTGACCCAATGAACATTTTGCTGTCCAATGGTTATGCCTTAACTTCGCAATTTCTGTATTGCATTAGTTTTGAATATTTCTCATGGGGATGTAAGCATTTTTGACTTTTCAGTCAGAGTTAAATCTCTTTTTTGGCTCATTTTATCTGTAAACAAAAACCTGCTTAATAATTATGCACACCTGAATATGAGTCACGACATGACTGTTATTTTGCTACCTGCCAGTGCATGAAGAAATGTCTCCATCTACTGGGTCAACAGGAGTAGCACAATACAAAAATAGTTTACACAAGATTAAAATTCTCTGCTGGCTGTTCAAACAAAAAACAACAACAAAAGAAAACCACAACAATCTGTTTTTATTAAAATCATCAGCTTCATTAATCATTAATAGACTCCAAAACCACCTGATTCATTCTCATCTGATTCATTTTCCCTGCACTTGCATGTACACATACTGCCATGTTTTTTACATACATTTTATAAATATGGAAGCTAAAATATATTAAAGTTATGAATACCTGCATATTCATAACTTTAATCTTTAGAAAAAAAAGGTTTAAAGTTTTGTTGTTATTTTTCCCCCACATAAATAAACATATTACTTCACCAGAAGTGTATTTTTCATGCCATCAAACATTTTACTTTTCTAGCTTCTCACAGTATAGAACATTTAAATACAACAAAAACCTTCAATTTGTATGTAGTGCTGTTTTACTTTCTTAATAAAAGTAACATTACACAAATATTTCATAAACAACAAAAGCATCACATACTTCAGCTATGCTTATTCACAGGTCACACAGTTTTACTGAGGAAGACATACTGAACCAAAACCCAGGATGGAGAGGCTGAGTGAATGTGGTCTGGACTCTGTGTAAGAGGGTCATCTTGTCAAAAATGTTATAAAAGGAAAGAGTTCCAGCTTTATAGTTGACATACACCCCTATTTTAGAGGATATTGGGCCTGAAATCTCAGTTTTATAGTTGTCATGCCAGATACAAGGAGTTGGAGAACATTCCAGACTCCAGGACTGACTGTTGTGTCCAAACCAGTGTGCACGATCATGTCCTTTTCTTCCCACTCTTTTATATGAAACAGCAATATAGACCCCATATATTCCTTTTTCCCATTCAACTTCAATTTAACAGTGTCCAGTTATACGTTCTTTGCATAGCACCTGGGGCCAGAAATCAAATCTGTCTGGAAATAAACATTATCATCCATGTTTGCTTCACGGCATGCTGCTTCTCTGTTGTTTTCAGAAATTCTGAGTTCATCGTGCGCAGTGGTGATGTCCAGTGTAAAACTCTGATAATCTGCAGACACAAAACCAGAAATTAATTTAAGAAAACAGATTAGTGATATTTTAAAATAAATTAAACTAGTTTTGCAACATTGTATGTACAGTACATTATGTGCACTTACATCGTAGAAAATCCTCACTGGTTTTTGGCTCTAAAGGAAGTCTCAACTGGAAATTTGTAACTGCAAACATACAGATAAAAAAGTGCAATTATTGTTGCTAATCTATGTGAAAATTCCACTAATTTTTTTTTTCTCACCATTTGAAATTATTTTGTTCTCCGCCGTGCCAAATTTCTGGAATTCCATTTTAAGATCAGAAAGAGATTTCCTCACAAGATCAGGTTTAACATTCTGACTGACAGTTAAGCTGGGTGAGTTCACAGATCCAGACAATGAAGAAACAGACTGAAAATGCTGTAGAGAGAAATACCAAACAGGCATGTATATTTACACTGTATTTAGACTACAAAATATTTTTTTCACATTTAAAAATTCTCAATTTAAAGCTGTTAAGTCATTAAAAAAAGTAATATACAGTATATAGCCAAAAAGTAACAATTATTTTCTTAGTGTGAAAAAATAAACATTATCATCCATGTTTAAAACCATTTTCTACTATAACAAACCTTGTGGAATGGAAAGGTTACATGGATCCAGCTGCTCTGAAGCCATGAAACTATGTTCCATCTTTTAAAAAAAGCTTTATTTCTAAGACCTCAGAGCAGTTGAGGTTTGTGGCTCAGCTTTTTGAAGATCATATCTAACCAGTTTTTAAGCTGTAATGAAAAACAGTACATATATCATTCAGTAACATACAACTACAATTTTAGGTAATTTAAAGTTTAAATTCTTCCAAGAACACATAGAAGTCTGATTCTTAAATGCGTGGAAGTTTCGCCAATCATTATTACATACTCAGGTCCACTTATTCTTCAACATATTAGTAAACCTATGGAGGAGACATCCAGTTCATTAGGCGCAAGAAAATAATGAGAAGAATAACAACATGCAGTAAATGGTAAAACTGTTTGCACTTCAAACCAGTGTGTTTATAATTACGGTAATACATTAAAATAGTAAGACATACCAATCTGCAATATCAAGCAGCAAAATGAGCTGTCTTGCACAGCTAAAAACAGCTGGACGCAGATGAGACCGGAAGCCAAATCCAAATCCGATGACCCCTTTAAGAATACAAAAGAATAAAACAAATCACATCTTGTTATCTTTTGAAACGTAGAATCAGTAATTTGAGCAGATGATTTTACCATCACTGTAATCATCAGAGCGCACTTCCCTAGTACATTCAGCATCTGACTCATATTTGCAATCTCAACCATATTCTCAAAACTATCGCTGACAGTTTATTTACCCTGTGTTGTGGGGTAGAACTTTTTATATTAAAAACAAACAAGCAATTGCCCAGATTTAAAAAGTAACATAATTAGTTACTTTTTTAGGGAGTAACTCAATATTGTAATGCATTAATTTTAAAAGTAACTTTCCCCAACACTGTATTTACCACATTCACCATCAAATGACAGTTACACTTATATTTCATTGCATACAGTAGTTAGGCTACTTTCATGCCAGTTCAGTTTTTGCTGATAATATTCGTTTGTTTTATGCCTGCGGTAATTTTGAGTGGAACAAGAAGTCATCATTGTCTATTAAACAGTATAAAGGTGAATAAAGGTGAATAAAGGTGAATTGCACTTACTGAGTCATCAAATATTTAATTTATTTTTGCGCTGGAAAAATATATTTACACTACTACCTTGGGTCACTCAAGGCCATTATACAATTTTTACAAAAAAGTAATACTAAAAAAATATTATAATTGTTTTATTTTTGTCTTGTTATAGCTAATGTTTATAATGAATAGATTGAGGAATTCTAAGAAAGCTGAACTTTACAAAATGAAGGAGGGAGAGGGTAGAAATTAGTAGAAATTTGGAGAAGGTGACAAACACAGCATCTTTAAATTTCACATCCAATGACCTTTGAGTTTCCCTTGTACTTTAATATATTCCAGGCCATTTATTGTGTTTTTTTGTATGCAACTGTATTTATTATATGTTATGCTGATATTATTTCAGGAAAGTGTTTTTTACTGCAGTTTGAGCTGAAATATAGTTTGAAAACAATTTATATAATGTTTTCAGGCTGTGATTTGGTTGCAAACAGAAAGACAGTTGCAGTGACTGGATATTCAGGAGAGTCTGTGGTTCTGCCCTGCTCTTGCACTGAACTACTGGCTAAACCTGAACAGATACAATGGATGTATTTTATAGCAGTTAAATATAAAGAAATTTACCCAAATGAACAGACTGAAACTTACAAGAACAGAGTAAAATTGTTCAATTCAAACACTCCAGGAAATCTTTCTTTACACATATCAGCACTGACCACAGAGGATGAAGGAGACTATCAGTGTTACATCTCGTCTCAACAAGATGTCACTGTCCGACTTACTGTACTTCATGCTGAAGGTAGTTTTCTTCTGTTTTTGTTGTCATGTTAACTTTGTTTCTGACACTTTTGATGCTACAGTATGTTTTGTTGTTCCAATGTTATATTATCACTGACAATTATTCACTTCTGAACAGAGAAACCATGTCTATACAATTAGTTTAACAACACATGAGCCGTCACAACAATCACCAGAACTTCCACTGCCTCAACAATCACATCACACACCACAATGTAAGTCACAGACTTGGTTTGCTTTTCATTACTCAGTGAGCTTTACTATAATGTCTTTTTTCCTATGAACATGATATGTCAACTATCCTGTGTGTGTTTCTCCACAAATGTTTTAATTTTAGTGACTGTGTTTTCTGTAGTACTGTTACTGGCATTTCTGGCATTATCTTCTAGATATGGAAAGGTACATAATCACACTTTCTTATATTGTAAACAACCACCTAATGAATACATCCTAGCAAAATTTTGATTTTAGAAATTGATAAATTATACATACAAGCATTTTCAAAGTATGGCATATTGATAGATGTCAAACAAGTTGTTATAGAGCTGTGGATAAGCTTGTTTCATTTAAACTTAAGTAGAATATTTTAAATCAGTATTACAGTTTAAAAAAGCATTTCTATCATTTTGAGTGCCAGTATTTGCTGCTGTTTAAAGATATAAGACCGTTTTCTGACAACTACAAAAGAATAAAACAAAGCACATCTTGTTACCTTTTGAAATGTAGAATCAGTCATTTGAGCAGATGATTTTACCATCGTTGTAATGGTTGCACTTCAGCATCTGGCTCATATTTGCGATCTCAACCATATTTTAAAAACTATCGCTGACAGCTTATTTACCACATTCACCATCAAATGACAGTTACACTTATATTTCATTGCGTACAGTAGTTAGGCTACTTTCATGCCAGTTCCATTTTTGCTGATAATATTCATTTGTTTTATGCCTGTGGTAATTTTGAGTGAAACATCAAGTCATCATTGTCCATTAAACAGTGCCATCTGGAGGAATAAATGTGAATTGCACTTACTGAGTCATCAGATATTTCATTTATTTTTGCGCTGGAAAAATATTTACACTATTACATAGGCCTACCTCGTGTCACTCAGGACCCTATACAATTGTTACTAAAAAATAATCAGACAACAGACATTCTATTATAATTGTTTTATTTTTGTCTTGTTACAGCTAATGTTTATAATGAATAGATTGAGGAATTCTAAGAAAGTTAAACTTTAAAAAATGAAGGAGGGAGAGGGTAGTGAATGGCGTCACGGGTTGCTAAAGACCTGAGGTAGGCATTTAAGGGTAAAACCATGAATGAAACTCTTTATTTTGCTCACTGCTACTTTTTTAGCAGGTCAACAGGTCACGTAATAGTCAGAATAGTTCATATAACTGTACAGATTATTTTCTAATGTGTTTATCTACCTTATCCATTCATTTACTCATGTTTGTTCCTGCAGCGGTTGTTCTTACCTTTAGTGTATCCAAAGACTGTTTCAGCTCATCCAGCTCTTTTTGTTTGTCCTTGATTCTTTGCTGTACTTCCCTTTGCTTTTCTGCAATCTCAATCTTTAGGGGGAAAAAAACAATAAAAATATGTAGCAAGGAAGCATATTAAGTTCCCTGACTGGTCAAACTCGTTCACTGCTGATCATGTGCTCTCATATGCAACTTTCTTTTTAACAGCATTTTTCAACCATTTTACCTCAGAGAACTGATGTAAACATTAAAAATCATTTGAACTCATCAAGTCAGGCATATAACATGAACAAGTTCTCACCTGTTTTCCGGTTCTTTCTGTTTCAGCTTCAACCGTATCATGCCCCTTGTGTTCATTTAACGCGCACAAAGCACAGATACATTTCTGATCTGTGCGACAATAGAATTCATTGAGTTTGTTGTGTTGTGAACAGTTGTTTTCCTCCAGGTATGGGGAGGCTTCAATCAGCTTGTGTTTCTTCAGATAGGGCACTGTGGTGTGAGGTAACAGGTGACTTTCACAGAAAGAAGCAAGGCACATTAAACAAGTCTTGACAGCTTTGCGTTTTCTTCCAGTGCATTCGTCACACTGTACATCTCCAGGTCCAGCATAGCTGGGATCCGAAGAATGGCTCGAAGAAGGTAGCTCCACTTTTTTTATTCTCTCTAACAGATCATCAACCGTGATGGATGTGCGTGGAACAGGTTTTGGAGTGAACTTCTCTCCGCATCGAGGACAGCTGTGGGATCCCTTTGGACTGAGGACACATGCCGAACAGAAGCTCTGTCCACAGTTACAAGTCACTGGATTCTTCAGTACATCTTCACAGACTGGACAGCTGGCCTGGTCCTTTCCTGATGTCCTAATACTGATGCCTGCCATTTCAGTGAGAAAGTGGAGTGTACTAACCGGGCTTCTCTCTGAGAGTTTGTGTTGCTTATTTGAGCATGATGAGCATTTGTTCTCAGAAAAGAAGTTGTTTTTCATTCCATCTGCATTCTTTCACTTCTGTGAAATATGCCACTTCAAGACAACCATCTCTTCCTTGTGGCAGTGTGAAACATTTAATGTCAGTTGCAGTCCACTGATATTCTCATTGACCTTTCCAACACAGATCAGAGTAAACCTGGCTTTAAAAAGTTTCTTTTGACCAATAACCTCCTGGTGGGTAGAGATGACTGAGAATTGTATAATACTGAGTGCTGCTTTTTAAGCCTGACATATTAAAATAGGTGTATAGTACCAAAGTAATGTATATACATATTTTACTTTATGATGCTTACATTACATGAAATGAAAAAACAAAAAAAGTGTGATCTAAATACTATTAGACTGCTGGTCACAAACATGCAGTATCTTAAATCTCTAATGTCTGAATGTCACACTGGAAGTGGCACTAAAATAATAACACACCCACTGAAATTTGGTGCAATGGAAACTGTCAATGACAAACACTGCTTAAATAGGAAAAGAGAGTTGCATTAGGTTATGGAGATAAAAGAAACAGGAAGTTGTAATTTCTAAGGAGTAATAGATGAAACACAGATTAACAAAGAAGGACACTGCTGACCGACTGAGTGAAAACCAACCATGAGGGACCGTTTATATATTTTCTTCTTTATGCTTCACTTCAGTACTGGTAAGTTTAGATTTTGTGTTCTTTAAGAGGACACAGTGTGAGATCAGTGAGCAATGAATATAGATCTGGTTTAAAATAGTAAAAAAAACAAAAAACAAAAAAAAACAGGATCTGATGAGAACATTGTCTTGTTCATAAAATACTATTAAAGTTATCATTTCAAATGTGAAGCAGACAGTAGAAATAACAGGATACACAGGTGGTTCAGTTGTGCTGCCCTGTTCCTGTGCTGATCCTCAGTCTACAGTTACAACAGTCACCTGGCAGTTTGAGCAGGGACTGCGATGGATTCAAGTATCTGAAGATGAGAAATACAGCAGCAGACATGTGCTGTTTAATGAACATTCTCCAACAAATCTGTCTCTTCTCATTTCTGACCTTAGAATAAATGACCAGGGCTACTATAAATGTCTGATTGAACCAAATACTTTTACATATGTTGACTTAAAGGTTAAAGGTAAGTAGAAATTTGGAGAAGGTGACAAATACAGCATCTTTAAATTTAACATCCAATGACCTTTGAGTTTCCCTTGTACTTTAATATATTCCAGGTCATTCATTGTGTTTTGGATCAAAATCATCAAAACTGTATAAAATTAAACTGTTATGCTGATATTTTTGAACATTTTTGTTTTACTGCAGTTTGAACCTAAATGTAGTTTGAAAATAATTTATATAATGTTTTCAGGGTGTGATTTATTTGAAAATGAGAAATACAGCAGCAGTGTGCTGTTGACTGGAACATTCTCCAACAAATCTGTCTCTTCTCCTTACTGACCTCAGAACAAATGACCAGGGCTACTATAAATGTCTGATTGAACCAAATACTTTTACATATGTTGACTTAAAGGTTAAAGGTCAGTGGACATTTGAAATTCAACTTTCCTTTAAACTGAAATACAATATGAATATAATTTGTATAAATATGTTTTCAGGGTGTGATTTGTTTGAGAACAAAAAGACAGTTGCAGCGACTGGATATTCAGGAGAGTCTGTGGTTCTGCCCTGCTCCTGCACTGAACTACTGGCTAAACCTGAACAGATACAATGGATGTATTTTAAAGCAGCTAAATTTAAAGAAATTTACCCAAATAAACAGATTAAGAGTTATGAGAACAGAGTCAAACTATTAAACCCAAGCATTCCAGGAGACTATCAGTGTTATGTCTCGTCTCATCAAGTAGTCTCCTTCACACTTACTTTACTTCATGCTGAAGGTAGTTTTCTTCTGTTTCTGTTGTCATGTTAACTTTGTTTCTGACATTTTTGATGCTACAGTATGTTTTGTTGTTCCAATGTTATATTATTACTGACAATTATTCGTTTCTGAACAGAGAAACCACGTGTCCATATAATGAGTTTAACAACACATGAGCCGTCACAACAAACACAAGAACTTCCACCATCTCAACTATCACATCACACACCACAGTGTAAGTCACAGACTAGGTTTGCTTTTCATTATTCAATGAGCTTTACTATAATGTCTTTTTTATCCTGTGTGTTTCTCCACAGATGTTTTCATTTTAGTGACTGTGTTTTCTGTAGTACTGTTACTGGCATTTCTGGCATTATCTTCTAGATATGGAAAGGTACATAATCACACTTTCTTATATTGTAAACGACCACCTAATGGATCCATCCTAGCAAAATTTTGATTTTAGTAATTGATAAATTATACATAGAAGCATTTTCAAAATATGGCATATTGATAGATGTCAAACAAGTTGTTACAGAGCTCTGGATAAGCTTGTTTAATTTAAACTTAAGTAGAATATTTTAACTCAGTATTTCAGTTTGAAAAAGCATTTCTATCATTTGGAGTGCCAGTATTTACTGCTGTTTAAAGATATAAGACCGTTTTCTGATGTCTGAATTTTTCACAATTTGCTGGCTGTCATATGACATATGATATACAGTAGTCAACATTTGAAGTGGATCAAAACCGTTCATCAAAGTTGTCCTAAAACCAAACCGTTCTTGAACATTTTTGATCCACTTCAAATGTTGACTACTGTATATGCTTATGTGTGCAATTCAGGTGTAAACACAATCTTTTTGCTCTTTCTTCAGGATGAAGTGGCATTTTCTGATGTAGTCTATGTTAAAACCTCATTTACACCAGCTCATGCACAGAATGACCCAGTAGTGCTCCCTGAATATATTAATACCAATGCAAAACAAACTTGAAAACAAGATATATTCATTTTTTTAAACCTCAGAATTCATATTCACAGCGTTTGGTCTAGCAATGGAGTTTATGAACCTTGCATTTTGAGAAAATAATGTATAAAAAGCCATGTTATTCAAAGTAGCAACCACTAAAGAATGAAAAATAATTCTTGCCTTTACTGTAACTGTATGTAGAATATATTGAATCTATCGCTGAGTGTTTTTGAGTGACATTTTGAAACAGCCATGTTTGTTTTGTGTAATTGTTTGAAGCAAAAGCACAGTGCTAAATGTCTTATAATGTCTTGCTTTCTGACAAACTAAAAAAAAAAGTCATAAATAATCATTGTAATGTAACTTTAAAAAGAAAACCTGATTCAGAATGCTGCAGCACGACTGGTCTTGAACGAGCCCAAAAGGGCCCATGTCACACCTCTCTTTATCACCCTGCACTGACTTCCGGTTGTGGTTTGCATGAAATTCAAGACACTGATGCTTGCATATAGAACAGCCACAGGCTCAGCGCCCGCCTACCTCCACTCACTACTACGAATCTACGCTCCCTACAGAAGTCTGAGATCCGCTAGTGAGCGACACCTCATTGTACCATCACAAAGAGGCACAAAATCACTCTCCAGAACATTCTCTTTCACTGTTTCTGGCTGGTGGAATGATCTTCCCACCCCTATCCAGAATGCCAACTCCCTAACAACTTTCAAGCGACTGCTGAAAACTCATCTTTTTTGATACTACTTGACTTGAAAAAAAAAAACTTTTTGTTCTACTCTTTTCCTATTCTTCCCTTTCTAGCTTGTACTTATCTGAACAATGCCTGTTATATGGTATTATGAGCACTTCCTATGTCATAGATAAATCACTTGATGTATTCCCCACTTGGAAGTCGCTTTGGATAAAAGCGTCTGCTAAACGAATAAATGTAAATAAATATAACTGTAAAACCTGCTGTTAATGGACTATTGGGTGGGGGTTGAAATTAGTGTCAACAAGAATAGAGGAACAAGGAAGATGTTTTTCTGTCTCTGTCACTATTGCGTGTTGTGTGTGTTTTTCATCAAACCATTAAGTTGGATTTATTATACATACAGTACTTCAGTTAAATAAAATTCTATTTGTTTTTAACTTTAAACCATGATTATAGTTGCATTATCAGTTTTTTTCATCTTCTTTAAATCTTTTAGATCATAAAAACGCTCATGGATTCTATATTTGCTCAAAGCTTAAAGATTACAGTATAATTAACATAGTAAGCTTTTCCAGTGTGTAATATAAAATGAATACAATGAGTGAGCAAGAATTACTTATGATTAGTTTGTTTAATAGGATTTTATATGTTTTTTTATGTTTAATAGGCTATAATAAAAGGGGTTATACAGGGGTGGTGCATCTTTATTATTGAGCATGTGCGTGACTGCTTTAAATACATTTATGAGTTCTAGGAAAGCATTGTGTGTATTTCTGTGTGTGAGGGTGTCTGTGGTTTCATGTGGCAATGACACTGCTCAAATGAAGAATATGTAAAGATGAGAGAGCTACTGAATGTACTCTTCAGTTTTCTTATGTTTAGATACTTTCATGCTTTTTTACACACTAAATATAACTAAATATAACAGCTAAAGTTTAACTAGCTCATGTATAACTAAAGTTTATTGGATATGTTAATCTCTGTTGCATCTTTCTACTATCAAATGAAAAAAAAACTATATTTGTGAATATGATTTGGCAGCAGAAAGGGTTTTGTGGCCACTGACTATCAATCATACACATCACACAGATGCAACACTGATCTATTATGACACAACATCTTGAGGCTGACAATGAAAAAATACAGAGATGCATCATGCAAAGAAATGTAACAGGAAGACAGTTTCAGAAAAGTAAGAGCTTGGAACCAAACCATTAAGACACAGAATAGAGTTGGTGAATGAGTGAATGAGAACCAGTCATGAGGGACCACTTATATCTTTTCATCTTTATGTTTCATTTCAGTACAGGTGAGTTCAGATATTATTTTATTTATTTTATTTATTTAATTGTTTTTGTTGTTGTTTTTTTGAATGAATTAAAGTGAGATGGGAAAAATGTGGCTTTAGTTCTATACAATAACAATTTAAAAATAACTATTTTGAAAAAACTATTTTGAAAATGAAACATTGAACCTTACTGGTGATAAAAGAAATTTACAAATTGTACTTTGTATTTTTTTTTTCTAAGATAGAAAAGTCTATTCATGCCTACAGAGCTTTGAAATAATTTTTCAACTCCAAAATATTTCATTTGAAATGCTCTTTGAATTCCTAAGGGAAATGACTAACAATGAAATAAAAATCTTGGTTGTTGTAGAATAAATCAGGAAGGGAGCTTTCTCTTTTGGAAGGTAGTGCATAAAAATTGCATTTGTGCATTCAGATATACAGGTCTGTTACACATTTCTTTAAAGCCTACTTGAATGCTCTAAATAAAGTCTTTTGTTTGCAGGCTGTATTGTTTCAAATGTGAAGCAGACAAAGATAATAACAGGATACACAGGTGGTTCAGTTGTGCTGCCCTGCTCCTGTGCTGATCCTCAGTCTACGGTCACGACAGTCACCTGGGAGTTTCAAAGCAGTGGAAATCGATGGATTCCAGTATTTGAAGATGAGAAATACAGTGGCAGACGTGTGCTGTTTAATGAACATTCTCCAACAGATCTGTCTCTTCTCATTACTGACCTCAGAACAAATGACCAGGGCTACTATAAATGTCTGACTGAATCAAATACTTTTACATATGTTGACTTAAAGGTTACAGGTAAGTGGACATTTGAAATTTAATCTTCCCTTTAAACTGAAATACAATATGAATATAATTTGTTTAAATATGTTTTCAGAGTGTGATTTGGTCGAGAACGGAAAGACAGTTGCAGTGACTGGATATTCAGGAGAGTCTGTGGTTCTGCCCTGCTCCTGCACTGAACTACTGGCTAAACCTGAACAGATACAATGGATGTATTTTATAGCAGCTAAATATAAAGAAATTTACCCAAATGAACAGACTGGAAGTTACAAGAACAGAGTCAAACTGTTAAACCCAAACACTCCAGGAAATCTTTCTCTACACATATCAGCTCTGACTACAGAGGACCAAGGGCACTATCAGTGTTACATCTCGTCTCATCAAGCAGTCTCTGTCAGACTTACTGTACTTCATGTTGAAGGTAGTTTTCTTCTATTTCTGTTGTCAGATTACCTTTACTATTCATTTGCTTTTGAAGAAACTTGGAGGATAGCATGCTGTTTCTTGTGTTATATTATTACTGATCATTTTGGGCTTTTAAACAGAAAAACCTCATATCAATACAATCACTTTAACAACACATCAACCTTCACACCAAACACAAGACTCCTCAACTTCACAACTTCAACCGACTCAACTCAACATCACACCAAATCAACATCACACACCTTATTGTAAGCAACAGACTTTGCTTTTCATTACACAACAATAGTTACAATAATGTTTTCTCAATTTCTTTCAAGTGTTTGTATGTAATTATTACAATTTATTCATGGAGCTTTTATGAGCTTACGTTGAGATATTTATGCATATTCGTACTAGATTCGGGAGGGGAAAAAAGCATTTGTCATGCCATTTGTGTTTCTCCAGAGATGTTTTCATTCTACTGGGAGTGTTTTTCTCAGTGCTTTTACTGGCATTACTGGCATTTATATGGTGGAGATGTAGAGGTACGTGAACACACATAATCACACTTCTGATAACTACACAGACTATAATACCCATAATTATGTGTAAATGACCAGCTAATGGGGCTGAATAAAACACATAGAATAATAAGTACAAAACCAATTAAAAACTGACATATTTAGTGATTAGACTGATGTCTCTAATATTCAAAATCATCATCAAATGGCTATGATGTTTTATGTTACAGGAGGTAGAAATAATAAAAAGGCCACCACTGTTGCTGAAGAGCAAAAGAGAGAACAAGACAATCAGGTGAAAACAAACTTAGCGTTACTTAACTTATTGATGCAATGCTGTGTGTACACTCATCCATCTTTTCCTCTCTCTCCAGGATGACGTGATGTATTCTGCTGTAGTCTATGTTAAAACAACATCCACACCAGGTCACACATGCAATGGCCCAGCAGAGTTCACACAGTATGCTCCTTTCAATGTTACACGCTAAAATAACAAGAGTAAGCACAGAGAAATTAACTGTATACTTGTTATGAGAATTTTCTGTAACCTTAATTTGAAAAGAAAACTGTTCATTGTTAGGAGGACCTTTAAGTGACTTTGAAGCACATCAAGAATGATTGTAAAGCAGGACTAAACAACTGAGGAAGCTGTGTTGCTGTGTTGCTGTGTTGTCTCTATTTTTAGACATGCGGGCACTGACAGAAGAACAAAAAAAATGAGTCACACACTATATGCATGCATTTTTGCAAAGTGACAAACCGTGTTGGGTTTGGTGGTTCACATTTAAGCTTTAAAATCAGAATGAAATGTTTAATTTTATAGTGAACAATTCATCTGTTACTTTTTTCTAACTATTTTTGTGCTTGTAATTTTAAAAGATTCTTCAGTTATTTTGACCACATAAATTCCCTTTCTTACAACGGTCTGCAAACTCTCATTTAGATCTGCCTCCATCCATTCAACAACTGATGAATGGGACCAAATTCTGCCCTTTTGTTTCTTTTTCAGTAATCCATTTCACTCAGGTCACAATATACATACATATATATATATTAACATATACCCCTGGTTTCACAGACAAGCCTTAAGCCTAGTCCCAGACTAAAATGTAAGTCTGAGCTGTTTCAACTGAAAGAAATTTGCACTGACTGATCTTAAAATATATCAGCGCCTTTGTTTTGTCTCAAGATGCACACCAGTAATGTTTTTTTTTTTCTAAGGCACATTTATAAAAATTACTTGTCCTAACTGAACTATGGCCTAATCCTAGTTTAGTCTAAACCCTGTCTGTGAAACCCGGCCATAAAATGATAGATGACACAACCATTTTAAATGAGAAATTACAACAAAACTAGGTTAGTGAAATACTTACAATCATACATCAGCAAGACTTCTTGCTGGGTCCATAGCTGAACAAAAACGAAACAACAACAACAAAAACTATGTTGAAAAGTACACACATATTTTTGTAACATTGTAAATCATAATTACTAATTTATATCTATGAAATTACAATTACAATTTACATAAATGTTTTAAGAAAAAGATAGTGAAAATATATGAATATTTGTAATAATAAAATAAAAATGTTTTGTAAAAAAACATTTGTGTATTACTTTACTGGTATCTATACCAGTGGTTCTCAAAATAGCACCAGTAGTGGTACTCAGAGGAATCACTAAATTAATTATGAGTTAATGTTAAAACACAATACATTTTAACTTAATCTTTATTTAAGTTTATTTACCTGTTTGTAAGCACAGTGCAGTGTTAATGTTAATGTTCAAACTGTATATTTACAATGTTAAAGTGGCTGACAAGAATAAATATTCTTATTAGGGAAAAAAACAGCTTCATGCAGAGATGTAGCTGAATAGTTAGGCCTACTATGCTACTGTACATAATGCTGGTCATTATGGTAGTACTTGGAAAACCAAATATTTTCTAAGGTGGTACTTAATATAAAAAGTTTGAGAATCACTGATCTATACAAAATTACAATTTACAGCCACTTCCTTTCCAAGTATCTATCAATTATTAGGGTTAGTTGTTGCAGCCCTCGATGCATGATTTTTTTGTTTTTTATTATTACTATTATAATTTTCACTGGCAATGTTTTTAATAGATTTTTACATGTGTAACGCCACGCCAGCAGAGGGAGCCCTCACCCATGGACTGTCTGTTACCGCTCCCTCTGCTGCTTCTACAGTTACTTCCTGTTTGGTGGCCATTTAGGGAGGCCTATACCAAACAGGCTTTGCGAAGTATTGTTTTGCCTGTGTGGACTCTACTAAGCGTTTTCCCTGTTTCATTGCCACGGTTTTGTTATTTCCACGGTTTTGTTTTATAGTCATAGTTTTGCCTCGTTCATAGCCTTGTTTATTTGCTACTATTGGACTGCTCACTTGTATTTTGACCTCCTGCCTGTTTATTTTGGATCTTGCTTTTGTCTTGCCTACGTATATCTGTTTGTTTGGAGATCGACCCTGCCTGTCTTGACTACGCTGTGTTATAATAAAGCTCGCACCTGGATCTTACATGCTTCCCACGAGCCCTGTTACAACTTGATATCATGTGTTTTACATTTTATATTGTTTGTTAACCTACTTCAACTGAGCCTGTATGTGTCTTTAAGGAAAGAAAAGCCAAAGACGTAATGTGTGGCCAAGTATGGTGCTCCATACCCGGAATTTGTGCTCTGCATTTAACCCATTCGAGTGCTCACATATACAGCAGTGAGTACTGAACACACACCCGAAGCAGTGGGCAGGTGTTTTTTTTTTTTTTTTTTTTTTTTTTTGCTTTTTGCTGCGGTGAAATACATCGGCAGACGTGTGCTGTTTAATGAACTGACCTCAGAACAAATGACCAGGGATACTATAAATGTCTGACTGAACCAAATAGCACATAACAGACTGAAACTTAGAAAAACAGAGTCAAATTGTTAAATCTAAACACTCCAGGAAATCTTTCTCTACACATATCAGCGCTGACCACAGGGGATGAAGGAGACTATCAGTGTTACGTCTCGTCTCAGTAGTCACTGTCAAACTTACTGTACTTCATGCTGAAGGTAGTTTTCTTCTGTTTCTGTTGTCATGTTAACTTTGTTTTTGATGCTACAGTATGTTTTGTTGTTCCAATGTTATATTATCACTGACAATTATTTGTTTCTGAACAGAGAAACCACATGTCTATACAATTAGTTTAACAAGACATGAGCCGTCACAACAAACACAAGAACTTCCACCACCTCAACAATCACATCACACACCACAATGTAAGTCACAGACTTGGTTTGCTTTTCATTACTCACTGAGCTTTACTATAATGTATTTTTTCCTGTGAACATGATATGTCAACTATCCTGTGTGTGTTTCTCCACAGATGTTTTCATTTTAGTGACTGTGTTTTCTGTAGTACTGTTACTGGCATTTCTGGCATTATCTTCTACATGTGGAAAGGTACATAATCACACTTTCTTATATTGTAAACGACCACCTAATGGATCCATCCTAGCAAAATTTAGATTTTAGAAATTGATAAATTATACATATGAGCATTTTCAAAATATGGCATATTGATAGATGTCAAACAAGTTGTTACAGAGCTCTATATACGCTTGCTTCATTTCAGTATTACAGTTTGAAAAAGCATTTCAATCATTTTGAGTGCCAGTATTTGCTGCTGTTTAAAGATATAAGACTGTTTTCTGATGCCTGAATTTTTCACAACTTGCTGGCTGTCATATGAAATATAATATATAGTAGTCAACATCTGAAGTGGATCAAAACCGTTCATCAAAGTTGTCCTAAAACCAAACCGTTCTTGTCTTAGGAAAACTTTGATGAACATTTTTGATCCACTTCGAATGTTGACTACTGTATATGCTTATGTGTGCAGTTCAGGTGCAAACACAATCTTTTTGCTCTTTCTCCAGGATGAAGTGGCATTTTCTGATGTAGTCTATGTTAAAACCTCATTTACACCAGCTCATGCACAGAATGACCCAGTAGTGTTCCCTGAATATGTCAATACCAATGCTAAACAAACTTGAAAACAAGATATATTCATTTTTTTAAACCTCAGAATTCATATTCACAGCGTTTGGTCTAGCAATGGAGCTTATGAACCTTGCATTTTGAGAAAATAATGTATAAAAAGCCATGTGATTCAAAGTAGCAACCACTAAAGAAAGAAAAATAATTCTTGCCTTTACTGTAACTGTATGTAGAATATATTGAATCTATCGCTGAGCATTTTTGAGGGACATTTTGAAACAGCCATGTATGTTTTGTGTAACTGTTTGATGCAAAAGTACAGTGCTAAATGTCTTATAATGTCTTGCTTTCTGGCAAACTAAAAAAAAAAAAAGTCATAAATAATCATTGTAATGTAACTTTAAAAAGAAAACCTGATTCAGAATGCTGCAGCACGACTGGTCTTGAACGAGCCCAAAAGGGCCAATGTCACACCTCTCTTTATCACCCTGCACTGACTTCCGGTTGCGGCTTGCATCAAATTCAAGACACTGATGCTTGCATATAGAACAGCCACAGGCTCAGCGCCCGCCTACCTCCACTCACTACTACGAATCTACGCTCCCTACAGAAGTCTGAGATCCACTAGTGAGTGACACCTTTCACTGTTTCTGGCTGGTGGAATGATCTTCCCACCCCTATCCAGAATGCCAACTCCTTAACAACTTTCAAGCGACTGATGAAAACTCATCTCTTTCGATACTATTTGACTTAAAAAAAAAAACAAAAAAAAAAACTTTTTGTTCTACTCCTTTCCTATTCTTCCCTTTCTAGCTTGTACTTATCTGAACAATGCCTGTTATATGGTATTATGAGCACTTCCTATGTCATAGATAAATCACTTGATGTATTCCCCACTTGGAAGTCGCTTTGGATAAAAGCGTCTGCTAAACGAATAAATGTAAATAAATATAACTGTAAAACCTGCTGTTAATGGACTATTGGGTGGGGGTTGAAATTAGTGTCAACAAGAATAGAGGAACAAGGAAGATGTTTTTCTGTCTCTGTCACTATTGTGTGTTGTGTGTGTTTTTCATCAAACCATTAAGTTGGATTTATTATACATACAGTACTTCAGTTAAATAAAATTCTATTTGTTTTTAACTTTAAACCATGATTATAGTTGCATTATCAGTTTTTTTTCATCTTCTTTAAATCTTTTAGATCATAAAAACGCTCATGGATTCTATATTTGCTCAAAGCTTAAAGATTACAGTATAATTAACATAGTAAGCTTTTCCAGTGTGTAATATAAAATGAATACAATGAGTGAGCAAGAATTACTTATGATTAGTTTGTTTAATAGGAATGAGTAAAAGACAGAATTAATTGGCTATAATAAAAGGGGTTATACAGGGGTGGTGCATCTTTATTGTGTGAGCATGTGCGTGACTGCTTTAAATACATTTATGAGTTCTAGGAAAGCATTGTGTGTATTTCTGTGTGTGAAGGTCGCTGTGGTTTCATGTGGCAATGACACTGCTCAAATGAAGAATATGTAAAGATGAGAGAGCTACTGAATGTACTCTTCAGTTTTCTTATGTTTAGATACTTTCATGCTTTTTTACACACTAAATATAACTAAATATAACAACTAAAGTTTAACTAGCTCATGTATAACTAAAGTTTATTGGATATGTTAATCTCTGTTGCATCTCCAGCTGTTTTCTACGATCAAATGAAAAAATATATATATTTGTGACTATGATTTGGCAGCAGAAAGGGTTTTGTGGCCACTGACTATCAATCATACACATCACACAGATGCAACACTGATCTATTATGACACAACATCTCGAGGCTGACAATGAAAAAATACAGAGATGCATCATGCAAAGAAATGAAACAGGAAGACAGAGTTTCAGAAAAGTAAGAGCTTGGAACCAAACCATTGAGACACAGAATAAAGTTGGTGAATGAGTGAATGAGAACCAGTCATGAGGGACCACTTATATCTTTTCATCTTTATGTTTCATTTCAGTACAGGTGAGTTCAGATTTTATTTATTTTATTTTATTTTTATTTATTTATTTATTTATTTATTTATTTTTTCATTTTTATTATTATTATTTTGGTTTTTTGAACGGATTAAAGTGAGATGGGAAAAATGTGGCTTTAGTTCTATAAAATAACAATTTAAAAAATAACTATTTTTAAAAAACTATTTTGAAAATGAAACATTGAACCTTACTGGTGATAAAAGAAATTTACAAATTGTACTTTGTATTTTTTTTCTAAGATAGAAAAGTCTATTCATGCCTACAGAGCTCTGAAATAATTTTTCAACTCCAAAACTTTTCATTCAAAATGCTCTTTGAATTCCTAAGGGAAATGACAAACAATGAAATTGCATTTGTGCATTCAGATATACAGGTCTGTTACACATTTCTTTAAAGCCTATTTGAATGCTCTAAATAAACTCTTTTGTTTGCAGGCTGTATTGTGTCAGATGAGCGGCAAAGAGTAAAAATAACAGGATACACAGGTGGTTCAGTTGTGTTGCCCTGCTCCTGTGCTGACTCTCAGTCTACAGCCACAACAGTCACCTGGGAGTTTGAGCAGGGAAATCGATGGATTCAAGTATTTGAAGATGAGAAATACAATGACAGACGTGTGCTGTTTAATGAACATTCTCCAACAAATCTGTCTCTTCTCATTACTGACCTCAGAATGAATGACCAGGGCTACTATAGATGTCTGACTGAATCAAATACTTTTACAGATGTTGACTTAAATGTTAAAGGTAAGTAGAAATTTCGAGCAGGTGACTCATTTGAGTTTTTCTTGTACTTACAATAATCCAGGCCATTTTTGTTTGCAACTATATGAAATATTATGCTGAAATCATTTTAGTAAATCTTTTATTTTTCAACTTCCAAATGAAATACAATAGGAGCATAAATATTTTTTCAGGGTGTGATTTGGTTGAGAAAGGAAAGACAGTTGCAGCGACTGGATATTCAGGAGAGTCTGTGGTTCTGCCCTGCTCCTGCACTGAACTACTGGCTAAACCTGAACAGATACAATGGATGTATTTTATAGCTGTTAAATATAAAGAAATTTACCCAAATGAACAGATTAAGAGTTATGAGAACAGAGTCAAACTATTAAACTCAAACACTCCAGGAAATCTTTCTCTATACATATCAGCACTGACTACAGAGGATGAAGGAGACTATCAGTGTTACATCTCGTCTCATCAAGTAGTCGCTATCAGACTTCGTGTACTTCATGTTGAAGGTAGTTTTCTTCTGTTGTCAGATTACCTTTACTATTCATTTGCGTTTGAAGAAACTTGTAGGATGACATGTTGTTTCTTGTGTTATATTATTACTGATCATTTTTGGCTTTTGAACAGAAAAACCTCACATCAATACAACCAGCTTAACAACACATCAACCTTCACACCAAACACAAGACTCCTCAACTTCACAACTTCAACCGACTCAACTCAACATCACACCAAATCAACATCACACATCTTATTGTAAGCAACAGGCTTTGCTTTTCATTATACAACAATAGTTACAATACTGTTTTCTCAATTTCTTTCAAGTGTTTGTATGTAATTATTACAATTTATTCATGGAGCTTTCATGAGCTTACGTTGAGATATTTATGCATATTCGTACTACATTCGGGAGGGGAAAAAAGCATTTGTCATGCCATTTGTGTTTCTCCACAGATGTTTTCATTCTACTGGGAGTGTTTTTCTCAGTGCTTTTACTGGCATTACTGGCATTTATATGGTGGAGATGTAGAGGTACGTGAACACACAATCACACTTCTGATAACTACACAGACTATAATACCCATAATTATGTGTGAAAGACCAGCTAATGGGGCTGAATAAAACACATAGAATAATAAGTACAAAACCAATTAAAAACTGACATATTTAGTGATTAGACTGATGTCTCTAATATTCAAAATCATCATCAAATGGCTACAATGTTTTATGTTACAGGAGGTAGAAATGAGAAAAAGGCCACCACTGTTGCTGAAGAGCAAAAGAGAGAACAAGACAATCAGGTGAAAACAAACTTAGTTTTGCAAAAGTGTTACTTAAACTATGCTGTGCAATGCTGTGTGTACAATCATCCATCTTTTTCTCTCTCTCCAGGATGACGTGATGTATTCTGCTGTAGCCTACGTTAAAACAACATCCACACCAGCTCACACACACAATGACCCAGCAGAGTTCACTGAGTACGCTCGTATCAATGTTAAACGCTAAAAGAACAACAGTGAGCACTGAGAAATTGACACAGCTGTATACTTTTGTTATGAGAATTTTTCTGTAACCTCAATTTTGAAAAGAAAACTGTTCATTGTTAGGAGGATCTTTAAGAGAGTTTAAAGCACATCAAGAATGATTGTAAAGCAGGACTAAACAACTGAAGAAGCTGTGTTGCCTGTCTCTATTTTTAGACGTGAGCACTGACAGAGGAACAAAGAAAAATGAGTCACACACTATATGCATGTGCTTTTGCAAAATGACAAATGTTGGGTTTGGTGGTTGACATATTTAAGCTTTAAAATCAGAATGAAATTAATAATTTTATAGTGAACAGTTAATTTATGTTACTTTTTTTGTGCTTGTAATATTAATAAAAGATTCTTCAGTTATTTTGACCACATAAATTCCCTTTCTTACAACCGTCCGCAAACTCTCATTTAGATCTGCCTCCATCCATTCAACAACTGATGGATGGGACCAAACCGTCTGCCCTTTTGTTTCTTTTTCAGTAATTAATTTCACTCAATATTAAATATGAAAGAAAAAAAAATTGTAAAATATATTATATATATATATATATATATATATATATTAAATAGCACAATTCTTAAAATAGGAAAGAAAAAGGCCTTCGAAGCTGCAATTTGGACATTTAGGAAGTCCATCATTGAAGTCCACTATATGGGGAAAAATCCTGGAATGTTTTCCTCAAAAACCTTAATTTGTTTTCACCTGAAAAAAATGAAAGACATAAACATTTTGGATGACATGGGGGTCAGTAAATTATCAGGAGGTTTTTATTCTGGAAGTAAACTAAACCTTTGAAGTCTGAACAGTTTCAAATGCTAAATATAAAAAAGTGTGACAGACTGATCAAATAATAATGAGACAGATGGTGTAACTTTATTGTGTGAGCATTTGCGTAACGGATGAAAATAGATTCATGAGTTGTAAAAAATAATGTGAGCGCAGGTCTTTGTGTGAGGGCAACTGTGGTTTACATGGAAAATTACACTTTTCAAATGTGAGAATCTGTTAAGATGAGCAGTAATGATAGAGCATGCAGCTTCTAACTATCACAACACAGCAATATACTCAACTCACAACAGTATTCCACAACATGTTTTATAAAAGTTATTACTTTATTTTATTCCCCCCACACCTAACACATGCTTTGAGTTTAAATGAAATGTTAAGTGATCAAAATTTGTTCTGCTGTGACTAATACGCCATTTTATTTTTTTTTCCCTTTCTACCTAGTGCGAACGGCTAAAACTTTGTTGCTTCCGTGTTTCAGGAAAGTTATTTGATCTACTGCTGAACGACTACGACTGGTCTAGTTGAGTTTGAGATTTTCATAAGACTGGTTTGAATCCATGCAACTGATGACCCTCATAGTTTGCTCCAACAGTCATAAGCAGCCCAGTCCTGATCGCTGCTGCTCATCAATCTGAACCATTAAGGCCGAAGTTCAGTGTTGTATTTTCAGTGATGGAGAATTTGATATATCTAAATATTATGTTCTTAAACACCATGTGCGTTAGATACTGTCAACAAAGCTGCCAGGGAACAGCCCGGTTCGGCCGTTTCTCTGTAGTGTTCCTTTAAACCAGCCGTCCTCTCGTTTTCTGTGCACAAATACAATGTCTCCCTCCTTCAGTTCCAGCTCTGCTTCGCTTTGGGGAGGGTAGGACACCACCACACGGTACCTGGAGGAATGAGAAAATGTGATGTTTACAAGTCAAGTAATGTTTCTTCTGTTTGATGTGTAAATGTTGATTTCTGGTTGTTAAAGGGTTAGTTCACAGGTGGGTGTTTCTTGTCAACAGTCCAAAACAAGTGCAATAAAGTGCATTCATCCAAAAAAAGTGGCTCACACATGGTCTCCTGTAATGAATCAATGCATTTTTGTAAGAAAAATCTCCACATTTAAAACATAGTAATCACTTTAATCTAGCTTGCGCTAACTGTCCTTAATAGCATTTGTTAAAGTAAGGAAACATTGCTTCCTTTGCTCCTGTAAGCAAATGTTGGATTTTACAAGACTCGCCGGCCTATGCGCAACATCGACAGCCTATGTCATCCGCCTGGAGCGGCTTCCGTGTACAACAGTTAGTAGAAGCTAGAGAAAAGTGATTAATACGTTTTAAATATGGATATTTTTCTTACAAAAACGCATTGATTTGGTACAGGAGGTCTTTATTCACCCCGTGGAGCCATGTGGAGCAATTTTATTATGGATGGATGTGATTTATTGGACTTTGTTTTGAACATGAAACACCCACCCATTGCCATTATAGAGCGTGGAAGTGCCAGGATATTTTTTAATATAACACCGATTGGATTTGTTTGAAAGTAGTAAGTCATATACATTTAGGATGCCTTCAGGGTGAGTAAATAATGGGTTAATTTTCATTTTTGGGTGAACTAACTCTTTAAGGTCTGGTCACACAAAGGACAATAATTATAACAATAAAGATATTGTTTTAAAATCATCCAAAATTTGATAGAATAGCAGAGCCCACACTAATGATAATGAGGAACGATATCGTTGGAATCACTTTCAATAAAACGTTTTTGTGCTTTGTTGTGGACACTAATATTTAGGGTTATCATTTAAACCAACATGATTAAAAAAAGTTTTTGACTTGATTTTTGTCAAATAAAATGCTGCAAAAAACTATAAATTAAACAGGGATGAAAAAAATACCTTGATATTGTAATATTTTTTAAATTATTAATATTATTACTCTGAGAAGTACATTTTAATATACAGAAGTATTGTATTTCTGCCCTATTTTTTTCAAGGTAAACCAACTTTGTTTTAAGTTTTAAAGTTTTTCTCAAATTAAATTGTGAAATGCTGGTGAAGTGACTGAGCAGCTCTGGAGTTTAAGTTTTGTGGACTGTCCTCATATATTGTGATGGCAGATGCTAAAACAAACCTTTGTGACTGACACACTTGTTTGAGTCTGTGTAGTACATACAGTACAGTGGAGATCAAAATTAGAAAACAACCTATTATTTCCTACATTTTAAGGTCACTGCTTAGTCCTATTTGAAGTTATCCTAACAAGAGTGAAGGACAGTTTTTAAGCATATTTCATAAATTATTTGTATTCCAAAGCACAGTATTGAAAAAAAAAAACTTAAATGAGATATTTGAAAAAGAAATGATCAAAATTAGAAAACACTTACAGATACATCCACGTTATTGGTGTTAATCTGGTACCTGGTGCTAATTTCCTTAATTAAGTGACAAACCAGATTTAACTGGGATCACTCCTACAATTTTTACTGAGATTGAATGATGGCGGGCCGCTCTAATGTGACTGAAACCCTGCAACAGGAGGTTGCCCAGATTAAGGCCAAAGGGATGAACCTTTCAGCCATTGCAAAAGTTGGTAATCTGTGATCGAACATTGCAGGTTTACAATGACACTAATTCATTCAAGTCCCACAAAAAGGCTGGTTGTCCACGTAAGACAAATGTACAAGACAGGACAATGCGGAGACTCAATGGGGAATGGGTTCAACACTGCAGCTGGAATTGCTTGCCAGTTCAGTGCTGAACAGGGTACAGATCTAACTCCACACGTTTCAAAAAGGTCAGAACTGAAAAAGCATTCTGCAGTGACCAGCAGAAAGAATCAACCTTTGCTGAGGAGCATGTTGTGTGGAGAGAGAAGAACTGCTGCAAAGTTCACTTTAGTGATGAGAACAAATTTAATTTATTTGGGTCTGAGGGGAAACATTTTGTTCGGCATCAAACTGAGGAAAGACTGAAGCCCAAGTGCATAAAGAAGTCAGTGAAAGGTGAAGGAGGAAGTGTCATGGTTTGTGAAATGTTTTCTACAGCAGGGGTTGGGCCTCTTATACAGCTACATAGCAGGGTGAATGAAAATGTGTATCAGAACCTCCTTCAACAACATGCAATTCCTTCCCTGCAAGCATCTTCCAATCAGCCTGCAATTTTCATTCAAGACAATGCCCCGTCACACTGAAAAACAGGTAAAGCAGTTCCTTTTTCTAAACCCGACTGAAAATTTCTGGAAAATCCTTGGTGACAAAGTTATGGCTAAGAAACCCACTACAGTTACCAAACTATGAAAGAGAGTAGAAGAAGAGTGGACCAAGATCACACCAGAACAGTGTGAGAAACTAGTGATGTCCTGTGGCTGCAAATGTACAGAAGTCATTCAACGCAAGAGCCTCTACACTTCCTGATCATTTCTGACAGAAATTTTAGTTGCAATAGTTCTTTCGTGCTACAGTGGTTACTGTTCTCTAACTTTGATCCCTGCGTTTTCAACAAAATTATTTTATATGGGTATTTCTCAGCTTCTTGTTGGTGTGACGTCACACCAACCAAGGCCACTCCCACGATAATTGATTGACATGACCGTCTTTCCTTAGACCCACCCTAAATGAGCCGAGTGAGAACTAAGAACAGTCCGACCAACATTATTGTGTCAACTCTGGTGCAGGGGAAGACAAGAATGTCTCCGATTGAGCGATTGAGGTGTTTTGTTGTTGGATGTGGTAATAAACATAGCAGTCATCATTTACTTCCGACATCTGAGCCGCTGAAGATGCAGAGGATTAATGTTACATTTGTCTTTGAAGGAAATGCACCCGGCAATCTAAATAAATGTAGATATGTTCACACAAATCATTTGTGATCCAGCTTCACCTACAGCAGAACTGAGTATATGGGTGGTTTTTATGCATCTTTGCACATCACCTTTCTTAATAATGTGCTAGTCAGCAAGTTTTGCATTGGATCGTCACCCCACAGAAGAGAGGGGTCGGGTGAGCAGAGCTCATTAGCATTTAAAAGAATATGCAACAGAACAGCTCGCTCTGAAAAAGGCTGATTTTGACATGGTAAAATGGGTGTCTGATGACCCCTTTAATAAGTTTAAAAAGTTTTTGTTGAGTGCAGTTGTTCTTACCAGTGTAGTGGGAACCAAGAGAGTTTAAGGCTTTGTCCAAGGACTCTTCTTCGGTTTGAAATCATCTTCATAAGTTTTGCAGTGTGGATCCATCCATTGGCAAAGACAGTTGACACCAGTGGGCCTATGGTTATTCTGTCTGTCTCATATTCTGCACAAATCTGTAAACACATGAAGTACATTTTGTTACAAGAACACCCATATATGGTTTAACAGCATAGAGACAAATTCAATTATCAAAAAATTGATTTATTTGTGTGAGTGATTAGTGTCTTGCATATTATTCCAAAAGGGTGGACATGATCTGGAGCATATTTCATGTCATAAAATGTCTGTAAAAAGCATGATTTACAGTTCAGGCACCGCTTTTCACAAAAACAAGTAGTTTATAAAATGATAAACTGCCTTCAAACAATTTTTAAGAAAATGGATGAGTCAAAAGTACCAATTATACTTACACATACACACACACACACACACACACACACAGAGTTATACATACGAAGAGTTCATTTGCAAAAAGAGAACTACATTTGTATTAATTTTCATAAAACATGCTTTTCTTTGTGTGATGTTTATATTAAATATTAAAGTGATTGTTTGTATCGTATCTCGTTTCCCGTCTCGTCCGTCCAGCACGAACCGTAACAGTTACATTATGATGCTTACATTACATAAAATGAAACAAACAAATGTTTTTAAACAGGGATTAAAAGGACTGTGAATATAGATCTGGTTTAAAACGGTAAAAAATCTGATTAGATTTGAGTAACATTGTCTTGTTCATTAAAAACAAATAATTATATTCATTTTTTTAAACCTCAGAATTCACAGCGTTTGGACTAGCAATGGAGCTTATGAACCTTGCATTTTGAGAAAATAATGTACAAAAAGCCATGTGATTCAAAGTGGCAATCACTAAAGAATTAAAAATATTTCTTGCCCTTACTGTAACTGTATGTAGAATATATTGAATCTATCGCTGAGCATTTCTGAGTGACATTTTGAAACAGCCATGCATGTTTTGTGCAGATGTTTGAAGCAACAGAACTGTGCTAAATGTCTTACAATGTCTTGCTTTCTGGCAAACTAAAAAAAAAGTCATAATTAATCATTCTAATGTAACTTTAAAGAGAAAACATGCTGTTTGACTATTGGGTGAGGGTTGTATTAGTGTCAACAAGAATAGAGGAACAAGGAAGATGTTCTGTCACTGTTTCTGTCACTATTGTGTGTTGTGTGTGTTTTTCATCAAACAATTAAGTTGGTTTTGTTGTACATACGGTACTTCAGTTAAATAAAAATCTTATTTGTTTTTAACTTTAAACCATGATTATGGTTACATTATCAATTTTTTTTCATTTACTCTAAATCTTTTAGATCATAAAAATGTTAATTCTTTCAGACCTGATTTTTTTTTTTCACCGAACCAAAAAAAAATTGATATTTTCCTCAAGATTTGTGCCAACTCATTTTTTATTAGATTTTTCTCATGTCCACTACAATGGACGCCAGGACTGAAGATAAAAAATAAAAATCCTCATATTTTAAGTTTTTGTGCACTATAGTTGAACTACACTATAAAAAAAAAAAAAAACACAATTTGTTGAGTCAGCTTAAAATAATTTCTTACCCTGCTGCGTTAAAATTTTAAGTTCAGTCAACTAAAATAAGTTTAGTCAACTTGAAATGTTAAGTTGTACTAAGCAACAACTTAGATATTTGTGTTTGCTAAATTTAACAGCTGAGTAAGTTACCCAGCCGCCTTAAAATTTTAAGTTGATTCAACTCATAAATATCTAAGTTGTCACTTAGTATAATTTAACATTTCAAGTTGAATAAACTTTTTTGAGTTGACTGAACTTAAAATTTTAAGGCAGCCAGGTTACAAATTATTTTAAGTTGTTGTTGTGATTCTCAATAAAACCAAGGTTATAGTCCATTCGAAGAAATAAATAAAATCATATTAATATATGTCGGCACACCGACAGGCATCTGAGGCATCTGAGAATGGGTCGATTTGAAAAAGGGGATATTATTTTTACAGATTAATTAAAAACCACTGCATGGATTTTTATCACTATAGGGTAGATTTGTACATACACTGCCAACACACATTAATGTTTAAACAACATGTAAAAGTGAAGTTTGCATCCGATGACCCCTTTAAACAATCCTCATCCATACTGGCATTTCAGAAAAGATATCTGTCCATACTACACGACAGAAAGTGAGCGTTACGTGGTCATTCATGAACACTGTAGCATGATGCTACATAAGACAATAATTCAAATAAATAAATGAAATTTAAAAAATGTTTGGGTGGTATCCTAAACTTGTAGTATTCCACTGTATTGCATAGATAGGTATAAAATTTGAGTACAAACACACACAAACACGCACACACCTGTTTACTGTACAAATACAAAATTTTACTGCTTGCATTTCTACAACCCGCTTAACTCAAGTATGCAAACCTTTGCCACATGCACTAGAAAATGTATTATATTAATACTTAACTTTTTCTAATGAAAACGGCAACATGATCATTTTATAAAGTTTGCGTTTATATGTGCTTCATTTTCGCTGGAGAAAACAGCTGTGGTGTGATGAGGGATTAATGCAGCGAAAACAGTAGATGGAGAACCGATTTCCCCCATAAAATTTTGTAAACTGTATTGATTACAAAGAACTGCACAGATATTATAACTATCTATCGATAAACACACAGCTTGTTCTCTGTTTCTCGCTCTGCGCCGCCGCAGTCTGTGGATTGAACAACGCGCTGAAAGACGGAGAGGAGCCGATCTAGATCTGGCTATAGCCCCCCTAAAAATGGCCTAGCGACGCCCATGCTAGTGCTTGTCAGTAAGTGAAAAATAAATAGAAATTATGATTCTGTCTGAGGCATGCATTTTAAAACAAACTCGCACTAGTGTGAATGTAGCCTAACAGATGTGTAAACTGAAAACTTTTTGAGCTTAAAATTATTTTCACTGATTTATTGTGTTTGATATATTTTGTTCTTTTGTGCAGTGGCTAGGGAGTCTTTGAATCTGTATAATGTCAATAGGCTAAAAAAATATTTTGAGATAATATAATCTTGTTAAAATTGATTTCATAAAATTGGTATCGGAAAAAGTATCGTTAAGGAACCGGTATTGAAGTCAAGGTATCGTATCGGTATCGGCATCGATATCAAATTTTTTTGAATGATGCGTGGCCCTATCAGTGTGTGAACTGTACAAATATTGCTTACACAGAAAAAATAGAGACGCACCCATACAAAGAAATGAAACAGGAAGCTAGAGTTCAGAAAAGTAAGAGCTTACAGGAAGCAAACCATTAAGACTCTGGACTGCACATAAAATAGTTGGTGGAGTTGGTGAATGTGTGAATGAGAACCAGTCATGAGGGACCACTTATACCTTTTCATCTTTATGTTTCATTTCAGTACAGGTGAGTTCTTTTTTTTTTATGAATGAATTAATTAATGAATCAAAGTGAGATATGAAGAATGTGGCTTTAGTTCTATAAAATAACAATTTAAAAATAACTATTAAAACAATGAAGAACTGTCTATTTATGCCTACAGAGCTTTGAAATAATTTTTCAGTTCCAAAACATTTCATTCGAAACACTCTTTGAATTCCATAGGGAAATGACAAACATTGAAATGGAAATCTTGGTTGTTTTAGAATAAATCAAGAAGGGAGCTTTCTCTTTTAGAAAGTAGTGCATAAAAGTTGCATTTGTGCATTCAGATATACAGGTCTGTTACACATTTCTTTAAAGCCTATTTGAATGCTCTAAATACAAGCTTTTGTTTGCAGGCTGTATTGTGTCAGATGACCAGGACACAATAGAAATAACAGGATACACAGGTGGTTCAGTTGTGCTGCCCTGCTTCTGTGCTGACTCTCAGTCTACAGTCATGACATTCGCCTGGGAGTTTGACACGGGAAACACATGGATTCCAGTATTTGAAGATGAGAAATACAGTGGCAGACGTGTGCTGTTTAATGAACATTCTCCAACAAATCTGTCTCTTCTCATTACTGACCTCGGAATGAAAGACAAGGGCTACTATAAATGTCTGTCTAAACAGAATACTTTAAAAACTGTTGAATTAAAAGTTAAAGGTGAGTGGAAATTTGGAGCAGGTGTACCCTTAGAGTTTCTCCTGTACTTACAAAAATCCCGGCTTTTTTGGTTGCAACTATAATAAATGTTATGCTAAAATCATTTTATGAAATCTTTTTTTTTAAACTTATATTTAAACTAAAATGTAAAATTAACAATTTATTTAAATTTGTTTTCAGGGTGTGATTTGGTTGAGAAAGGAAAGACAGTGGATGTGACCGGATATTCAGGAGAGTCTGTGGTTCTGCCCTGCTCCTGCACTGAACTACTGGCTAAACCTGAACAGATACAATGGAACTATTGGGAAAAAAATAAACATGAATATGAAGAAATTTACCCAGATGAAGATATTGAGAGTTACAAGAACAGAGTCAAACTGTTAAATAAAACCAGTCCAGGAAATCTTTCTCTACACATATCAGCACTGACCACAGACGACGAAGGGGGCTACCAATGTGTCATGCCTCAACAAGAAATCAGCTTCAGACTTCATGTTGCAGGTAGTTTTCTTCTATTTCTGTTGTCAGATCACCATTACTATTCATTTTGTTTTACGAATCTGAATATTTTGAAGAATGATGTCAACTTGCAGACTTGTAGATTTTTTGTTTAATATTATTACTTAAACTTATTGGCTTCTGAACAGAAAAACCACTTGTCCACACAATCAGTTTAATAACACATCAACCTCCACACCAAACACTAGACTCCACAACTTCACAACTTCAACCGACTCCACAACATATACCTCTATGTAAGTCACAGGCATTGCTTTTATTGTATAATGGTTACTATAATGTGTTTTAGTATTGTCAAGTATTTGTATTTAATTTTTAAAAATGCATGCATGGAGCTTTATGAGCTCATATGTTCTGTTTCTCCACAGATGTTTTCATTCTACTGGGAGTGTTTTTCTCAGTGCTTTTACTGGCATTACTGGCATTTATATGGTGGAGATGTAGAGGTACGTGAACACACATAATAACACTTCTAATAACAATAGGCTATTATGATTAAATGACCAGCTGATGCGGCTGTACACTTAGAATTAAACAAAATAATAAGTACAAAACCAATTAAAAACTGACATAATTAGTGATTAGACTGATGCATCTGATGTTTAAAATCATCAAAACTTGCTGGATATAGTGTTTTATGTTAAAGGAGGAAGAAATGATAAAAGGGCCACCACTGTTGCTGAAGAGCAAAAGAGAGAACAAGACAATCAGGTGAAAACAAACTTACTGTTGCAAAATTATTACTTGACTTATTGATGCAATGCTGTGTGTGCAATCATCCATCTTTTTCTCTCTCTCCAGGATGACGTGATGTATTCTGCTGTAGCCTACGTTAAAACAACATCCACACCAGCTCACACACACAATGACCCAGCAGAGTTCACACAGTATGCTCCTTTCAATGATAAACGCTAAAAGAACAACAGTGAGCACTGAGAAATTGACACAGCTGTATACTTTTGTTATGAGAATTTTTCTGTAACCTCAATTTTGAAAAGAAAACTGTTCATTGTTAGGAGGACCTTTAAGAGAGTTTAAAGCACATCAAGAATGATTGTAAAGCAGGACTAAACAACTGAAGAAGCTGTGTTGCCTGTCTCTATTTTTAGACGTGAGCACTGACAGAGGAACAAAGAAAAATGAGTCACACACTATATGCATGTGCTTTTGCAAAATGACAAATGTTGGGTTTGGTGGTTGACATATTTAAGCTTTAAAATCAGAATGAAATTAATAATTTTATAGTGAACAGTTAATTTATGTTACTTTTTTTTGTGCTTGTAATATTAATAAAAGATTCTTCAGTTATTTTGACCACATAAATTCCCTTTCTTACAACCGTCTGCAAACTCTCATTTAGATCTGCCTCCATCCATTCAACAACTGATGGATGGGACCAAAGCTGTGTTGCCTGTCTCTATTTTTAGACATGTGAGCACTGACAGAGGAACAAAGAAAAATGAGTCACACACTATATGCATGCACTTTTGCAAAGTGACAAGCCATAGTGTGTTGGGTTTGGTGTTTCACTTATTTAAGCTTTAAAATCAGAATGAAATGATTAATTTTATAGTGTGCAAACTCTCATTTAGATCTGCCTCCATCCATTCAACAACTGATGGATGGGACCATGTTCTGCCCTTTTGTTTCTCTTTCGGTAATCCATTTTACTCAGATATGTCACAATATTAAAAAAAAAAAAAAAGTTCTGTTAAATCACAAAGTTGAGTGCATTGACAAATAAAGAACTTAAAGGACAAAACAAACAATTATTAACCAGACTGTAAATCTTTAAAAATGCAGGATGTCCTTTTTCTTTTGTTACTGTATATTTTAAATAGCACAATTCTTAAAACAGGAAAGAAAAAGTAATCTTGTAAACCTTATTTGTTTCTGTCTTTCAATAAAGAGTAAATGAGTGTTCAATAATTCATTAAAGTATTTGGTCACTTCCAGAATAAAAATGTCCTGATAATTTACTCAACCATGTCATCCAAGATGTTCAGGTCTGTCTTTCTTAAGCCGAAAAGAAAAGTAAGTCTTTTGAGGAAAACATTCCAGGATTTTTTTGGTGGACTTAAATGGACGCCAAGGTGACCCTTTTAAGGTCTTGGAGGTCTAAACTGCAATTCCGATGCAGCTTAAAGGGGCTCTATGCGATCCCAGCCAGAGGAATAAGGGACTTGCGAATAAGCAAAATGATTGGTCATCTTGCGTCATAAGAGCATAAAGGCAGAGGAGCAAGTACATTTAACCACTTAAATTACTCACGCAACTGCTCTTCTTCTTGAGGATTTAAATGTGTGGTTAAACACTAGCCTAGAACATAGTATTGCCAAGTCTGCGATTTTCCCGCGAAATTGGGCTGCTTTAACACTGTTGCCGCGGGATGTTTTTCATGTCTACAGGTTGGAGCGACCCCAAAAAGGAAAGGAAAGGACGTGACGTGTGGCCAAGTATTGTGACCCATACTTGTGCTCTGCATTTAACCCATCCAAGTGCACACACACAGTAGTGAGTACAACCTCGCGCACACACCCGGAGTAGTGGGCAGCCATAAGTGCTATTGCTGAGGCGCACGGGGGGCAGTTGGGGTTTTGGTGCCTTGCTCAAGGGATTCACCTCAGTCGTGGGTGGAGAAAGCGCTGGTTATTCACTCCCCCCACCCTCAATCCCTGCCGGACTTAGGACTGAACCCGCAACCTTTTGGTTACAAGCCTGACTCCCTAACCATTAGGACACGGCTATAGAAACTGGTAGTTTCATTATCCAGTTCAATTCAAACTTTCTTCTCATCAAACAACGCCAGTGCAGTTAAACTGATTATGACCTGGTTTCACAGACAGGGTTTAGACTAATCCAGGATTAGGCCATAGTTCAATTAGGACATTTAAGTCATTTTTACAAATGTGCCTTCAAAAAAAACAAAATGACTGGTGTCCATTTTGACACAAAACAATGGCATTGATATATTTAAGATCAATCAGTGCAAGTTTCTTTCAGTTGAAATAGCTCAGGCTTACATTTTAGTCTGGGACTAGGCTTAAACCTTGTCTGTGAAACCAGGGGTTTACAGTTCGTATGAAGCAGTACCATCCATCTGGACGAGTAGTTCAGCTTTGACGCGTCTGCTGGCTTCATGCACCTCTGAGTTTCCTCTACGGGTGCATATGGAGTCTATCTCATCAATGAAGATGGTGGTGGGGGCATAAAAACGTGCCTGCATGAACATGCAAACAGACATAAATGTATGTATGATAATAAAACCGAAAGCATGTCAGGTTACTATTTTACCATTTCAAACAGCAGCCGCACAAGTTTTTCAGACTCCCCTCTGTATTTGGAGGTGAGGGTGTAGGAAGACACGTTGAAGAAGGTTGTTCGCACTCAGTGGCAACAGCTTTGGCCAGTAATGTCTTTCCTGTGCCATGGAAAATTACACTTTTCAAATGTGAGAATCTATTAAGATGAGCAGTAATGATAGAGTATGCAGCATCTAACCATCACAACACACCAATATACTCAACTCACAACAGTATTCCAAAACACGTTTTATAAAGTTATTACTTTATTTTATTCCCCCCACACCTAACACACACTTTAATGAGTTTAAATGAAATGTTAAGTGATCAAAATTTGTTCTGCTGTGTGACTAATACGCCATTTTACTTCATCTTTCAATCTTGCATGAGTAAAATCTTGACTGAGATGAGTCACTGAAATCAACTGACTTTTTAAAGCAACAAATCTGACCATGCTTGATTCAAGCAGTGAAATGATCCTTGTGTTGGTTTAATCCAGTAATGTAGCGACATCTGGTGGTTGATGACTGGAAATGACCAGTGATCAAAAACAGAGAATAATGATTAAAATCAAACCTTTTAACAGGTGGTTTGGTAAATTTCACTAATACAGCAAATGAAGGTCATCTTGTTAGTTGCAAAGGCATCAAAACAACAAAGGAAAGAAAAAAATATCTCCAAAAAGAACCAACATTTTAACGGGGCATAAATCATATCTATCAAAGAAAAAAATCTATCAAAGACCATTTTTGTGCTTTCAAAATAATAATGATAATAATAATAATAATAACATTTCATCTACTGTATGAAGCATAAAAATACACAGACACCATTTTCAAGTATACAAAACAATATCACATAAAATACTAAAATACAGCAGACAACATCAGAACAGACCCGACTTAAAGAGAAGCAAAACCAGCGTTTGGGAATTTGTGGTTAGACACTGATTTTAAAGGACATTTTTTCACTCATGTGAAATCAGTTTTTAATGTTATAGTATGTAATGGCTACTGTCGGCAGTAATAATCAGTAAAGATGAGTTTTGGTAGCTCAAATAAAACACTATTGTGTCAATTGTGTATTGTGTATCCATGTATGGGTCGGTACAACATTCTGTTGGAAACTAAACCAGAGAGGGAACAAACACGTGTGCACAAAAGCATAATGGCATTATCACTCTAAGATATCGGGGTGTATGTGCTTTTACTTTGAGTGATTATTTTTGTTCTGCTCAGCTGCTTTTCTACTACCAAAAAAACATGTTATTGCAAAGGAATATTAGTAATGTTTCATTAAAATGTCTGAATGTAATCTTGTTCATTTTAAAAATAACAATATGCTATCCTTCATTCCCCCACTCAGTGTAGCTACAGCAAACCTTTACAAATGCCATATCAGCTTTTTGGTTTACACACACCACAACCAATCAGAACGTGAGACTACAGGCTTGCAGTGTCCTCACTCCTCATCCTATGACTCGCTAAAGTAGACACGGATGGTCAAACCAACCTTTCTGAGTTCATTGGCTCTTCATCTGGTATCGATTTTTGTTTTATTTTCAAGCAAATGACCATCAGTGACATTATTCAGGCTCTACAGGCATTGACCAATTGGCTCACATAACAAACCAACCCTAAAAACTCCATTCCTACTAAACAAAAATAAGTTAAATGTTGAAGAAAATTCATATTGTTCTTGTCATGACTCAGATCAGCTTCGCTTTGCTTATATACAGTAAAGTGAGACAGTACAAGGCACACATTAATCGTCTTTGAAATCTTACAGATGCATAAATTAACAAATCCTATCACGACTTCATCTACTGTGCTATAGAAACAGGGTACCTAGTGCGAACGGCTAAAACTTTGTTGCTTCCGTGTTTCAGGAAAGGTATTTGATCTACTGCTGAACGACTACGACTGGTCTAGTTGATTTTGAGATTTTCATAAGACTGGTTCGAATCCATGCCACTGATGACCCTCATAGTTTGCTCCAACAGTCACAAGCAGCCCAGTCCTGATCGCTGCTGCTCATCAATCTGAACCATTAAGGCCGAAGTTCAGTGTTGTATTTTCAGTGATGGAGAATTTGATATATCTAAATATTACGTTCTTAAACACCATGTGCGTTAGATACTGTCAACAAAGCTGCCAGGGAACAGCCCGGTTCGGCCGTTTCTCTGTAGTGTTCCTTTAAACCAGCCGTCCTCTCGTTTTCTGTGCACAAATACAATGTCTCCCTCCTTCAGTTCCAGCTCTGCTTCGCTTTGGGGAGGGTAGGACACCACCACACGGTACCTGGAGAAATGAGAAAATGTGATGTTTACAAGACAAGTAATGTTTTTCTCAAGTATGATGTGTAAATGTTGATTTCTGGTTGTTAAAGGGTTAGTTCACCCAAAATGAAAATTAGCATTATTGACTCAAATTGACTCACCCTCCAGGCATCCAAGGTGTATATGACTTCCTTCTTTCAGACGAATCCCAATCGGAGTTACAAAAATTATCCTGGCACTTCCAAGCTCTATAATGGCCAAAGGCGGGGGGTTTTTGTCAACAGTTCAAAACAAGTGCAATAAAGTGCATTCATCAAAAAAAAAGTGTCTCACACATGGTCTCCTGTAGTGAATCAATGCGTTTTTGTAAGAAAAATGTCCACATTTAAAACATAATAATCACTTTAATCTAGCTTGCGCTAACTTTTGTACATAGGACGCTTAGAAGTGGCAAACGCGACCGCGCCATGGAGAGAGATAAAAAAAACAAAGCACCGGTCACGAATTAGAAGTATAAAACTAGGACTTATAAAGAAAAATGTTGGAGGATTTTGATATAAGCCAAGAGGAGACTGGTTTTCATTTGTTAAAGTAAGGAAACATTGCTTCCTTTGCTCCTGTAAACAAATGTTGGATTTTACAAGACTCGCCGGCCTATGCGCAACGTTGACAGCCTATGTCATCCGCCTGGAGCGGCTTCCGTGTACAACAGTTAGTAGAAGCTAGAGAAAAGTGAGTATTACGTTTTTAAATATGTATATTTTTCTTACAAAAACGCATTGATTTGGTACAGGAGGTCTTTATTCACCCCCTGGAGCCATGTGGAGCAATTTTATTATGGATGGATGCGGTTTATTGGACTTTGTTTTAAACTTGAAACACCCACCCATTGCCATTATAGAGCGTGGAAGTGCCAGGATATTTTTTAATATAACACCGATTGGATTTGTTTGAAAGTAGTAAGTCATATACACCTAGGATGCCTTCAGGGTGAGTAAATAATGGGCTAATTTTCATTTTTGGGTGACCTAACCCTTTAAGGTCTGGTCACACAAAGGACAATAATTATAACAATAAAGATATTTGTTTTAAAATCATCCAAAATTTGAATAGCAGAGCCCACACTAATGATAATGAGGAACGATATCACTGGAATCACTTTCAATAAAATGTTTTTTGTGCTTTGTTGTGGACACTAATATTTAGGGTTATCATTTAAAGCAACATGATTAAAAAAGTGTTTGACTTGATTTTTGTTAAATAAAAAAAAAAAAAAAAAAAAAAAATTAAACAGGGATGAAAAAAAAAACCTTGGTATTGTAAATTTTTTTAAATTATTAATATTATTACTCTGAGAAGTACATTTTAATATACAGAAGTATTGCCATCATTTTTTTCAAGTTAAACCAACTTTGTTTTAAGTTTTGAGGTTTTTCTCAAATTAAATACTGAAATGCTGGTGAAGTGACTATCAGAGCAGCTCTGGAGATCAAGTTTTGAGGACTGTCCTCACAAAAAAAAAATAAAAATAAAACCTTTGTGACTGACACACTTGTTTGAGTCTGTGTAGTACATACAGTACAGTGGAGATCAAAATTAGAAAACAACCTATTATTTCCTACATTTTAAGGTCACTGCTTAGTCCTATTTGAAGTTATCCTAACATGAGTAGAAGGGCAGTTTTTAAGCATATTTCATAAATTATTTGTATTCTGAAGCACAGTATTAAAAAAAAACTTAAATGAGATATTTGAAAAAGAAATGATCAAAATTAGAAAACACTTACAGATACATCCACGTTATTGGTGTTAATCTGGTACCCGGTGCTAATTTTCTTAATTAAGTGACAAACCAGATTTAACTGGGATCACTCCTACAATTTTTACTGAGATTGAATGATGGCGGGCCGCTCTAATGTGACTGAAACCCTGCAACAGGAGGTTGCCCAGATTAAGGCCAAAGGGATGAACCTTTCAGCCATTGCAAAAGTTGGTAATCTGTGATCGAACAATGCAGGTTTACAATGACACTAATTCATTCAAGTCCCCCAAAAAGGCTGGTTGTCCACATAAGACAAATGTACAAGACGACAATGCGGAGACTCAATGGGGAATGGGTTCAACACTGCAGCTGGAATTGCTTGCCAGTTCAGTGCTGAACAAGATACAGATCTAACTCCACATGTTTCAGAGAAGTCAGAACTGAAAAAGCATTCTGCAGTGACCAGCAGAAAGAATCAACCTTTGCTGAGGAGCATGTTGTGTGGAGAGAGAAGAACTGCTCCAATGTTTACTTTAGTGATGAGAACAAATTTAATTTATTTGGGTCTGAGGCGAAACATTTTGTTCGGCATCAAACTGAGGAAAGACTGAAGCCCAAGTGCATAAAGAAGTCAGTGAAAGGTGAAGGAGAAAGTGCCATGGTTTGCAAAATATTTTTTACAGCAGGAGTTGGGCCTCTTATACAGCTACATAGCAGGGTGAATGAAAATGTGTATCAGAACCTCCTTCAACAACATGCAGTTCAGCCTGGAGTTTTCATTCAAGACAATGCCCCGTCACACTGAAAAACAGGTAAAGCAGTTCCTTTTTCTAAACCTGACAGAAAATTTCTGGAAAATCCTTGGTGACAAAGTTAGAGCTAAGAAACCCACTACAGTTACCAAACTATGAAAGAGAGTAGAAGAAGAGTTGACCAAGGTCACACCAGAACAGTGTGAGAAACTAGTGATGTCCTGTGGCTGCAAATGTACAGAAGTCATTCAACGCAAGAGCCTCTAAACTTCCTGATAATTTCTTACAGAAATTTTAGTTGCAATAGTTCTTTCTTGCTACAGTGGTTACTGTTCTTTAACTTTGATCTCTGCGTTTTCAACAAAATGATTTTATATGGGTATTTATAGATTGTTCTGTATTTTTGATCTCCACTGTATAATTATGCCACTAAGTCACACTAAGACACAAAGAACCTACTAGCAATTTAGTATTTCTAATGTGTGTATGCCATATCAACTAAAACTGTCCAGAGGTAATCATCAGTATTGACATAAATTTTATTGCAATCTCGATATGATATTGTTTATTACCCAGCCCTGCTATATTACAGATATCATTCTTGGCGTTTTATTGAAACAAGTTTTTATTGAGCTTTTATTGTACCTTTCACAAACAATTGGCCGGCCGTCATGCTGCATGGAGAGGAGGGAGGAGCATGGCTGTCGCGGAGGCGGGGCAATCGGGGCGGCGTTGTCCTGGGAGCTGCTTCTGTGTGACGCTGCGTCTGTGTTTGATGAAGATGAGGATGCAGAAAGCTCCGAATCCATCGGACAGACCCCAGCACGGCCGTTGTGTCCTACTGCCACCGCTACTGAGCTGGATGGAGCCATTTCAGGTCCGACTGCCCCCTGGGGCATTTCCATGGTAATAGACTGCTCCGCCTCCAGTGTAGGGGAGGATGGGGGAGATGGGCGGAGCTTCTTTTTATTAGACAGCAGTTTCAGCAGGCCTTTCTTTTCTCTCTGAAATGACAAATTTAACCGACCATGATAAACTTTAATTGTTCTACTCCACATTTTTAAAACATTTTCATTCAATCACTCCTCTAGTATTATCCCAGCTAACAAAAACACAAAGAAAACACATCAGAATGAGTATCTCCAGAGAAGTGGTAAAAAAAAAGAAGAGGTTTATGAAAGTGAACTCTGAAGATTTGTGAGTCAGCTACACTGTACATGTACCTAGAAATCTCCCAGAAAATCGAGCCAAAATGAAAAAATAACACTCAGGGTTGTGTCCTCTAGTTTTGCAAAAAAGTCTGAATCATAAAAAACTGATGATTTCAGCCCTATATCAGCAGGCTTAACCAACCAGCTCAGCAAATGAGATGAAACTCAGAACAGAAATTGTAATTGCCAAACACCTTACTGCAGCACATTAAAATAGCACTGATGGGAGGGAAAAGCAAAAGAAACCATTAAAAAAGCTGTAGATGTTGTAAAATGCTTTAGTTCAACAAGTCTCACCTTGCAGTCTTTATCCAGTCTACAAGCAACACCATGATTCGAGGCTGAACCGAGAGATTTCGTGCTGCCGGGGTTCACAGAAAGTGCTACCACAGAGACAGGTCTCATGGCATCACTGTCCAAAGAAGCAGCACTAACATTAGGAGGGGTCAAGGAGGAGGCAGCACATCCCATAGCCACTCCGACTCTGGTTGAGGAGGATCCCGGGCTGGAGCCGAGGACAGGCGACGCCTGAAGAACCACAGCTGTGCTAGGAAGGTAGGACACAGGATTGTGGGATTGGATGGGAGTCACTGCTGCCGTAGGCCGGTCCTGACTATGACTCACAGCTAGTGGGGAAAGAAGGTGGAATACATTTGAGTGCCTGTGACCTTTTTAAACATTGTTTTTATAAATATATTTGTTGCATTCAGGTTGGTTTTATACAACTGTGAAAACTGTTTTTTATGTATTGCTTCCATGAATAAATAATAATAAAAAAATTGATAAATAATAAAAAAACATGTAAACTACTTAAGGTTTTATTTGCAATAATTAATCTTTTCAAAGATGCTTTTCAGGAGAGTTTTATTTCTGAAGTGTTTTGAATTATTCCTCAAATGGATTTTAATTCAGAAGTTAAAGATGTGTTTGGAAACTACTATTTAACGATATCATGAGCACACAGGTCTGTTTTTGTACTAAAATTCTAAATGGTGTTCATAGGTGTGTGTGCATGTAATTTTACCTGTTCTGACCGCACTGCGTGCCTGGTTAACGGTCATCTGAGACGTCACATGCATGAGCACTTTGGGGTGCTGTCCAGTGGGTATATGTGCAGCGGATACTACAGCAGCAGGCAGTGAGCAAGACGGGGTAGGATTTGGGCAGACTGGAAGGGGTTTGCTGGGGTCGACATTCCCCAGGCCGGCTCCAAGAGAAGCAGAGGAGGGGCTGACGATGGTGACGCCACGTCCCGCCTGGGAGCATAGGGTCAGGGGAACTTTTGGCTGACTGCTGCCAGAAACAGTCCTGCAGTAAAAAAAAAAAAAAAAAAAAAAAAAAAAAAAAGAAGTGTAAGTGTATATACACTTAAAGGGATAGTTCACCCAAAAAAAAAAAAAAATTTTGTCATTAGAACTTCAAATGGCTCATCACGCAGAATATTTTAGGTGAAGTGTTTTCATGCAATAAGTGAACAATATTTTGTATGTAATTCTCATTCCTGCCACAAGAGTGCGCTGAGTTGAAAGGAATGTTCAAAGTGCGAAAGATGCTTAATTGACAGCATTTGTGGAAAAAAGCCCATTAGCCAAAAAAAAAAAAAAAAACGAAAGATATTTATTTTGACTCATCTCACATTTAACTTTTTTTTTGCAATTGCTAATCAACACTATAATTGATGAGTTCAATAAAAAATGTAACTTTTATTGAAACTGGAACATTCCTTTAACAATTCCATGTGTGAACGTGACCAGCTCAGATTTATCTGCAAGTGGTGACTTTATGTGTGGTGTGCGTGTTCCTGAAGCATATACACCACTGGAAAGACAAAGGACAATCTAATCTTTCGTGAGCTTACAGGGCGTATGAGTGATAACATGTACAAGTGTACGTGAGGGTGTGTATCATACCTGTTGACAGGACTCATGTAGTTACCAGGGAACACTCCAATCTTGCCAGTGTGCATGGATGTTCCTTTAAACCAGCCATCCTGACAGCGCTCCAGCACCAGAAACATCTCCCCCTTCCTCAATTCCAACTCATCTTCCTTACGGGGTGTGTAGGGAAACATCGCCACGTACCTATGAGAGAATCAAGTTTTGAACATTTAAATAATACAAACTAACAACAACAACAAAACATTTAATTCTGTAAAGTTTTATTAATTTTAAAATGTATTCTTTTTTGAATTATTAATCAATTCATTTCATTTTTAAAAATTGACTTGAAATACATTTTTAATTGATAAAAAAAATGTTAGCTTTTTTAAAATTATTTATTAATTTATCAATATTTAGACTTTTAATTTGACTTAGATGCAGTACTGCTAATCAAACAAGGGTTGTTGTTGTTTCCACATGGCTATTATGCATCTACTCTCAAAACTGAGCTTTAAATTAATTTTTAAGGACAGACACACACAAAAAAACTGTCTTTAAAAACTGCCTTGAAAATGTGAATATCATGAATAACGGCCATGAACATACTCCACCCAGAGCACTATGGGCCAGAAACTGTCTTACTATAGGGAGATGAGAGGGCCTGTATTACTTACTATTGGAGAAAGCATAACGGCTAACTTGGATTACTTGTCCCTTAATAACCAATCACATTACAGCCTTGACATCACTGAATTTCAGTCAAGTTCAGAGAGTTCTGCGACAATTAGTCGCTGTTTATGGATACCATAGGAATGAGAAGTGCTGTAAGTTGAATCTGTTTCCAAAAAGTCAGTGACTTCTCTTATAAAACAGCCTTTTTTCATGGTAAAATAAAAAAAGTTAGATCCAAAACTATGTTGAAGATTAACAGATAGGCTGTCGATTCATTAAATGATAAGCAGTTTCCTCTGAAAAGCTTTTTATTCAGCATAATACAGCCTCTCCTCCATTGACATCCATTTAAAAAAAATGGCCTCTGGTCTCCTTTCCCAAGTACCGCCAGACCGGAAGCGTTAGCTTTAGCCGTTATGCTTTTTTGCCTAATGGTTGCAGGCTTGCCTTCTAGTGGCTTTGCTATGGGCGACTCCAACAGAAATCAGGTGTGTTTAGGGCTGCGTTTAGTTGATATGCAGACAAAAGGTGAAAGGTGAGAGGTCAGGGCTCAGGTTAAGTCCCCAGAGACAACCCTATTCCCATTAGACATGACCTTTGACCTCTCACCTGTGTGTTCAGTCACGCTCAGCTGGCATTGGGTAACGGCAAAGAGGTGAGGAGTTAAAGTTGCAAGGACCCTCTCATACTCTTTCTAACAGTATGTATCTCTAAAGTTGCAAATTTAAAGTGTGTGCATTTTGTTTTACTCACACTGTGGGTCTCTGACGGCCACTTTGGTCACCCGCAGCGGGTGACGGTCTCTGACCAGCATTCAAGGCGGTAGCACCCACAGCTGAGGACTGTGACTGAGGTGGAGGGGGTGGTGGAGGAGGAAGAGCATCCTGAAACAATCAAACATGCATTTGTTAATACTGCAGTTCTCATATCAGTCCATATTTATTGATATTTTGATGGGCATATGTAAGATGTTACGTATAGCAGGAAATGATGTCAGAGATATCCCTACAAAGTTTGGACAATGCCACAAAACCATAATCCCACTGACAGTGACTTTCCAGCTTGCGTGCTGTTTGCTAACAAGCGGGTACTTTGGCTGTGGCAGGTGTTGTGATTGGTGCATATCCAGCCTGGGCTACATGTCTGGCTGAAGACGGATAAATCGGTTCCATATGGACCAACGCACACATCTGCAAACAGACTTTATGAGCCCAGTGGCACCGCTACGAAAACAACTCTCACACTGTAAAGCTTGTTTTGTTGCTTTAAGTCACCTTTTTGTCTGTTCATTTCAAGTTCTCCTACAATGTGTTTTCTACTAATGCTTGTTTTATTAATTAATTTGTCTTGTGTTTATTGCTTAATGTGGATTTACTGCAAAGTAAAAAAAAACAAAAAAAAACACCTTCTCTCTGGTGCTTTTAAATCCTGTATACAAGATAAGAGAGGCAACTGATGCACACTAAGCCACCATTACAAAAACAATGCTTTGAAAACAAAAGGAAACAGTACCCGCACAGCACTGCACACACATCAATCTCAGAGAGCCATTAGTGTCCAGCCTCAGGCCCACACAACTCCCTGAAATGGTGTGCGTGTTTGCGTTGAGAGAGATGAAGGGCTATCAGATGGCAAACTATTCTCGTTTAGGATTAGCATTTAAGTGTGTGTGAATGTATATGAGAACGTTAGAGGGAAAGCTTACATTCTGCTTCTGTTATGTAACTGTGTTTGTTTTGATATACTACTGTTCAAAAGTTTGGGGTCAGTAAGATTTTTTTAAAAGAAATTAATACTTTCATTTAGCAAGGACGCATTAAATTGATCAAAAGTGGTAGTAAAGACTTAAATCAATACAAAAGTTGTTTTTTTTTCCATGTCACACTGTAAACACACTTTTATGGCTGCTGAAATTTCAGATTTGCCATCACAGGAATAAATGACATTTTAATGAAAATATACATACATAAAAAGGGAAAAGATATTTTAAATTGTGATAACATTTCACAATATTACTGTTTGCCTTTCTGAGCATAAACATTCAAAAACATTACAAAATCGTACCAAACACAAACTTTTGAATATAGTGTACACTGATGCTTAAACAGGAGTGATAAGCTTACCCAAGGAGAAGTTCGTGTTGCATTCACAATTACGCACTCAGCTTTAATAATGTTTGGCTGTGCTTTAGAGGGAATGATTTTTTTAAAAACAACTTCCTAAGAGTGAGTTTTTAGCTGACAGCATGCTGGGAATTACTGTGCTGAAATTCATTGTCATTGTCAAAGTTGCTTCTTTGTATTCATTTCCTTTAATTCTTTGCCGCCACAGCCATCAAAACAGTCATCCACCGCCTCTAACAATAAACTAGGACAATTACCGGCGGACTGCAAATGTGCACCAAAATATTGCTTTTTTAAAACAATGCATTAAGTTACCTTAAACAAATATTCAATAAAAGTGTCAAGACTAGGGCTGTCACAATAATAAGAATTATTGCAATATCTACAAAGATTTTATGCTGTTAGTCAAATTCATTTTTAACATTGTTTATTTTGTGTTTTCTCTTTTTATGACAATGAATCAGAAATTAAGGTTTTGAGGAAAACATTCCCAGGATTTTTCTCCATATAGTGGACTTCAATGGTGGCCATTGGGTTGAAGGTCCTACCTGCAGTTTCAAAAGGCTCTACATGATCCCAGCCGAGGATAAAGCATCTTATGTAGTGAAACTATTCATCTTTTTTTTATACAATAACAATTGATATACTTTTTAACCACAAATGCTTGTCTTGCACCAGCCTGACTTCACGCATTATGTAATCATGTTGGAAATGTTATGTGTGACGTAGACCGAAGTATCAACCCAGTGTTTACAAAGTGAACGTGAAGAAAAGCACTTTACAAAACAAGATAAAACGATGTTGGACGATTTTGAAATTGAAGGAGAAAATTAGATTTTCACCCTACCCTACCTTTTTGAACCAAAGTACACAGATGAAGAACTAACCACTCGTGACCTTTCCAAGGTGATTACATAATGCGTGCGCATCGCAGGGTTAGTGCACATTTGTGGTTAAAAAGTTTACAAATTATATATTTTTTTAGAAAACGGCCAATCGTTTCTTTAGATAAGATCCTTATTCCTCAGCTGGGATCGTGTAGCGCCCATCGTGCATTGAAACAGCAATTTGGACCTTCAACTTGTTGGCTTCCACTATATGGAGAAAAATCCTGGAATGTTTTCCTCAAAAACCTTAATTTCTTTGCGACTGAGGACAGAAATACATAAACACCTTTGATCACATGGGAGTAAATCTTCAGGAATTTTTTTTTCTCGAAGTGAACTTATCCTTTAAGAAATTTGTCCTCTGAATGTGTCTGGTAGACATGAACCACTGTAAATTCATAGGGCAAATCGATTTTCAAAATATCTTATTCTGCTCATTCCTATTTTGTACCCACAGGACCAGAGAGCAGACTGACTGTCTAAATACTAGTATAAGTTCAAGTTCAATCTAAACAGAAACTTTTCCACAGAAACCTTGATTGATTATAAACCTGACACAAGAAGGAGCTTAATGACTCTGTTCATTCACTGGTTATCCATCAAATCAGAAACTGTCAAAATGGCAAATATCAGCCATTTATTCAGCCTGGCTGACATATCACATAGTGTGGAGTAATAGCAGTTGAGTACTGTTGTACAGACAGGGTCATTTTCTATATACAGGTTAGAAGAATGGTCTATGAATAAACTGAGCAGAATGATGAAGATTTTTGACATACAAAGTCAATTTGTCAAACTCACCACTGGAATAGATGCATAGCTGGTTTCTGGAGGAAATGTGAAAACTGTCGCTGTGGTGACAGGACTGCTAGGTGGAGGAGTAACAATGAGTCCTGTTGTGCAAATGTGAACCTAAGAGAAGACAAATACGAAGAAATGACAAGTTAATCAACCTTTCCTTTTCCATTCGCACTCCTGTATCATCTGGCAACTGTAAGCACGTTATGAGATGGTGAAATTCTACTCAAGGGATGACACAGAAAGGCATACGACCGAGAGAAATTTGGGCAGATAGCCACACACGTATGTGCACATGAGGACTTCTGTTTAGACAAACAAACTTTAATGCAACAAGACATCTTTAGAGCTACATGTCAGCCTACATTTGTTGTTCATGCCTGAAATCAATCCAGCTAAAGAACAACACTGACGGCCTTAAAATGTCATGACCAATGAGAACTTGCCTTTGATAAACCTAGTCAAGTGTCAAAATAACTTTTATTCTGGTCAGTGGGGTGTACATGAGTGAGCAAACTGATGCTATTGCTATTTAAAGAGCACCTTTTATGCAAAATCCACTTTTACATGGTGTTTGGACATAAATGTGTGTTGGCAGTGTGTGAACACAACCACCCTACAATGATAAAAATCCACCCACTCCCTATTTTTTAATCCCCATTAAACTACACCAGTCTTATTAGGCATGCAGTTTTGATTCTCAACGATGTCACATTGCTTAGGCCCCGCCCACAGCAACTAACTGACAGGGCTGCATTACCGTAGTTTACGCCCTTAGCGAGTTGTGTTTGGTTGTACGCCGTTCTTCATTTTCTCCGCACTCAAGCAGGTCTAACGGCAACAATGTCTAGTAAGCAATCCCAGTGTTCTGTGTTTGATGTAAGACTAAACATAAGAGTAATTTTTTCCTAATTTCTGAGGCACTGAGGACGCAGTGGATTACTATTTTCAAGGTAATGAGCCTCAAAACCTCAAAGTATTTTAAATTATCAGCGTCGTGCTGTCCGTTTCGGTGGCACTAGCAAACGTGTCCACCCTGCGCTGTTGAGATGGTCACACGGCACGGTCCATTGAGCCACGCCGCTGACAGGTCAGCGTGGCACAAGCTTTGTAACACTACGCGGTTTTGACCCATTTTTTTTGTGTTTGGCTTTCCATACGTACGGCCGAACAACGGTTCTCACGCTCTCAGTCATGTTGCTTCTACCAAATGTTTATTGCTGTAGGCATGCAAAGCATAGATGTTTACGCTACACCCACTTCTAACGACGGTGCGGGAATATGCAGCTCATTTGCATTTAAAGTGATACACACCAAAACAGCTTTTTTTAGACATTAAATTAATAAATGATCTGTGTGGTATTTTTTTTTGAAAGGACAGTGGAGATGAGACAGGAAGTGAGTGGGAGCAAGAGAGGCGGGGTGGGATAGGGACAGGTCCACGAGGTGGGATTCGATCTCGGGACACCCGAGGCGCAACTATACCATATGTTGACGCCAACTTGTGTGGTATTTTAAGCTAAAACTTCACAGACACATTCTGGGGACACCCATGACCAATATTACGTCTTGTAAAAAGACACATCAATAGGTGCCCATTAACAGAAAAACACAATCAACACAAAAATTGGTTTTCTTGTGCTAAATTATTATAACAATATGTTAAAAACTCAGAAACACTGAGGCTAAAAATCCCATCCTGTCTTTTTAAATAGTTCAATAATAGGATCGACTCATAAGAGTCAACTGTCAGCAAAACAAATCATGTACTTAATCATTTTGCATAGCTGATGTATAGTCTAGTTTCTATAGCAGACTTTTAAAAGTGTCACACTTATATTTCTCCCTGTCTGCTGTCCTTGGTCAGTGATTAATCAAATTGCCTGTTTCCATAACCAAATACCCATAAAGTCATAGAGTCTCTAGCTATTTTAGTTTTCCTTTATGACTAACAAGAGGTAAATCAGGAGTTTATGCCCATACTTTGTCAGAAAACATTAATAGCACATGGACAGACCACCTAGGGCAATCACAAGTGTGGGTGGTGTATTCTGTGTATGTTATATTAGGTCGTCAGATGTTGGGATCACAGGGCTTCATGTGAAACTACAGAAATAAACATACACTTTCAGGACAAACCAAACCTCTGAGAGACACTACAAACAAGCCAGAATCAAACAGATTTGAAGGTTCAAAGTGACACGCTGCACAAATTTTCTGTGTTGTGACATTTAATATCTGGATCAGGTCCTGAGCGAATGATGTGCTCTTTTTGAGTGAAAACACTTCAAATCAAACGCAAGACTCTTCAGACAGACATTTCACAAAAAAAGAAGAAAAATTCTGCACCTTATTTCTAAAAGTATCTAGAGAGGAGCTGAAAATAGTCCTTATCAAAAAATAGACATGGACATAATTATACAGAAAGATAGCATCTGTAATTTACTTTTAAGTTCGATTCAATTTCCTGTTCTCTCCTTCTCTCCGTGCCTGAGGGAAATGCAACTCTTCTGCATATTGTATGACTGTCCTGGGGTGGCATTTGTCATTAATGACATGACTTTTTTTTTTGTTTTTATTTCAACGCTCTCCACCTCAGATCCAGATTTAGATCTGTACTTCTCACTTCATGACCTGAATGTCCCCATGCCAATAAACCCAAACAACAGGCGTCTCCAGCTCAGTCTGCTAAATTCATTACAGGTAATGAAATGGGCATGAGGAAAGGCCAAACCATTTACAATCTGTAAAAACTAGCACAGCTCTCCACACTAAATAAAGCGAGAGGGACTGCTGTGTGCATATGCAAAGAGTATTAAGAAACTAAAAACTGATGACACTAAAGTAGCGACAGACCTTTTCTTCCATATTGTCACATATAACCAATTGAGATGGATTTTTAAAAAAAGGGGGAGAAAGTAGATCAGAGACTTGGCTCTATCCATCAAGCAGGGACCCATCCAAACAACTGACGAAGTTTGGCACCAGAGAAATGATTTTAAGACATTTTAAAATGTTTAAAAGTTATGAGTATGTCACGACCACTGCTATGCATAAAAATATCTCTCAGAACTAACTTTAGCAGAAAGTGTTTTTGTCTTTTGTGCCAAAATTTTAAACAGTATTTTTTTTTCTGCATGAGCGTGTTAACCTGGAAGCTAAAGCTGAATGCTTCCTCCACAGAGATCTCAAAAAAGAGTAAGTGCTGGAGGAGTGTGTTGAACTATGCGTGAATCTGTGTGTGTGTGTGCCTGTGCAAACAGCATATCTCCCTGCCACAGGCCTGTTCAGCTTCAGGGTACATCACCTCTCAAGTTGCACCCTGCAGGTTTGATTGTACCAAGGTACCGAGTGAGTCAATGTGTGGGATATGAACATACCGGAGGGCACACAAATTCTCACAAATACTGTGTTATTCTTGTTGACACACCACTTCCTGCAGGTGAGAATGACATCAGCGATTGCTGATTGGATAAAAATAAGCCACAGCTGGATGATAATCACAGCTGTGAACAGGCCTCCATTTCCACAATGCTGAAATCATGCACATTACTTCGCCAAAGACTTTTTTTTCTTACAAGTACTGTAATTCATAGAAGATTAAAGGGTTAGTTCACACAGAAATTAAAATTCTGTCATCATTTACTCGCTCTAATGTGACTTTCTTTCTTCTGTGGAAAAGAAAAGAAGCCATTGTAAAGAATGACTGAACAAAATGAACAAAAACACAAGACATCAATGTATCTTTAATGTTCCACAGAAGAAAGAAAGCCATACAACATGAGAAGGAGTAAATAACAGATAATTATCTCTGTTGGGGTTTCACATTAGGTAAGTAACTATATGTGCTGACTAGGGCTGGGTAAAATATATTTTGATTTCTCAATTTTAATCGATTCTTATTTTTACAAAACAATATTGATTCCTAAATTCCTAAAGAATCGATTAGTCTAGTCTGTTTTCAGTTAATGAATGGAACACTGTAGCATGCCTCCCATCCAAAAAATTGCAATAAGCTTTGTGCTTTATTACTTTTGATATGAAAAAAAGTCTCAAATTTCAAATTTGTTCAAATTCGATTTTATTACAGTATTCAAACAATAAATGCCGTTTTGATGCTGTTTAATGTGGAGTTCAACCGCGGAAAGATGTCAATATAACAGCTTGTAAACAATATCGTAATGTAACATTTTATGAAAGCTACTATTTAAACGTTTATATTTCAAAAAACGAATTGGAGTAGAAATATAATTATGTAATTGTAACTTAATTATTATAACTTCACAGTGTAATTTAAGCATTTTTATACAAATCAGTTCATTTTAATCTTCAATATTATAGTAAAGTAGTACCAACTGACTCATATTTTACATGATTATTTGAGAGATTTTTTTTTTCTTGAAAAAAATTGGCATGTACTGTATCTGCTACATGTGACCCTGGTCCACAAAACCAGTCATAAGTCGCACGGGTATATTTGTAGGAATAGCCAAAAATAGACTGTATGGGTCAAAATTATAGATTTTTCTTTTATGCCAAAAATCATTAGGGTATGGTTAAAGATAAAGTCAAGATCATGCCCCATGAAGGTATTTTGTCAATTTACTACCTTAAATATATCAAAATATAATTTTTGATTAGTAATATGCATTGCTAAAAATTGTATTTGGACAACTGTAACGGCGATTTTAATTCAAAATTTAGATTTTTTTTGCAGATTCTAGATTTTCCTCTCCTATCAAACCATTACATTAATTGAAAACATATTTATTCAGCTTTCAGGTGATGTATAAATCTTAATTTTAAAAAATTGACCCTTATGAGTGGTTTTGTGGTCCAGGGTCACATGTATTCAAAATAATCGATACTGAATCAAAATCACATCGCAAGCTTGTGAATTAGAATCGAATCAAATCGTGAAATTTGTGTCAAAAGCCAGCCCTATTGTCGATCTCTTCAAGTGTGCTCGAATGAATTGTGTGGCACATTTAATTTGATTACTTCATTCCTACATCTGCCACTGTCAGTCCTGGGTTTTTGTAAATCAATGTCTTATCAAACTATGGTGCATTTGTCAAGAGTGACATTCAAACTTCTACTAATATAACTAATTAAACAAAAGTTGCAGCTTTAAGATCTATATCAATAACAGGAACATATTTGGATTCTGTTCTGTGATTTATTTGAGACAGAAACTTGTCTGAAATGTTTAAAAGCTGAGTGCTGAAGAGAACATTGCTGCTGTCGTTTTCTGCCACTAACGACAACCACAATGACCACTCAGCAAAACATTAAAACACACACTAACGAAATGAAAACTCCTGTTCAGTAATTAGAGACGCATCCCTGCTGCGTTTCATAAAGCAGTTGGGACAAAATCAGCAGTGCTTTCATCACTTCAAACACCCTCATCTATCAAACTGGCCTCTTTCCCTCAGTTTTTCCTTTCTTTCTTTCCCTCAAACCTGAAATATATGAGAAAGCAATAAGTCTGTGGTTCATATATTCTAAATGTGTCACAAAAATCGTGTAAATCGATACATCACTCACACAAGAGGGCATAACCGCTACCACATAGGAGGGGGATCACTTTACAGGCTCAAACAGGCTTTTTATGAGATCTGGAGTGTCTGGATCATTATTAGCGCTAAAACGCCTAGATAGGAATGTTAAAAAGAGCGTGAGAGTTATGCAAGAGAGGGACAAAAAGGGAGCGAGAACGAGAGAGATATATAGCATCTATATTCACAGTATTAGATGACATAAAAAACAACAGCTCAATTGTCATTGTGTTTTGCTGCTGTTTGGTTGCCTGACAACAATACTGGTGAAAAAAAAAAAGACGGCAAGTATGATGGGAAAAAAAATAAATGAAACAATATGCTGCAGTATGAAAAAAGTACAACTGGGACAAAAAAAGAGCCCATTATTATAGGCTCATAAACAGACTGCAGAAGATAAATATTCTGGTTACGTATGCAGGAAATGGACTGGTGTCTTGTGTAAATATACTCACTAGGTGCGAGTACAAAACACTGTGCTGGTTTCATATTAACACATGATGACGAGTTCTGTTGCTTGAGAAACTGTCTCACGTTCTTAAAGCGTTAACACATGTCCGCTGAAGCCACCACACATGCTTCCTCATTCCATCTGCACCAAGTATTCACTCTCATAAAACACTGAATCGGGGTCAGCTTTCACAACACCCCGTCTCAACCGCTCCTTTATGAACACGAAAACGGATCCAAGAGCATACAGACAGGCCGAAACTAAGACGGCAGAGGTATAATGTGTCTTCTGTTGTGTCCTGTGTTGTGTTCCACAGAAGAAGACTCCAGAGAGGTTCTTGGGCAGGTGACGACATTAATGGAACAAACATTATGGAGAAAATTTTTCCAGTTAGCAGTGTGTTTCTTATACTATCACCTGCAAAGAAAGTCTGAAACTGAAGAACGGAGATATCAGTTCAACAATAAGAGAAATTCTTTGTCCTGATCTTCAACTTCAGGTTGCTTCTCCAACAGTTTCAGGTCGCAGCAACTGAGGTGCAAGGCCTGTTAGAAATACTTCTCGTGTTTGTATACGGTCACAAACTTTACCATTTGTTTGTCAAAATAAAGTGTGCAAAATATAACATATTCTGTTGAGGTCAAAAGTTTACATACACCTTGCAGAGTCTGTAAAATGTTAAATATTACCAAAAAAATATGAGGGATCATACAAAACTAATGTAATTTTTAATGTAGTACTGACCTGAATAAGACATTTCACATAAAAGACGTTTACATATAGTCCACAGGAGAAAAAAAATAGTTGAATTTATAAAAATGACCCCCGTTCAAAAGTTTACATACACTTAATACTGTGTTGTTACCTGAATGATCCACAGCTGTGTTATTTTGTTTAATGGTAGTTGTTTATGAGTCCTTTGTTTGCCCTGAACAGTTAAACTGCCTGCTATTCTTCAGAAAAATCCTTGAGGTCCCACAAATTCTTCAGTTTTTCAACATTTTTGTGTATTTGAACCCTTTCCAACAATGACTGTATAATTTTGAGATCCATCTTTTCACACTGAGGACAACTGAGGGGCTCATATGCAACTATTACAGAAGGTTCAAACGATCATTTATGCGCAAGAAAACACAATGCATTAAGAGCCGGGGTGTAAACTTTTGAACAGAATGTGTACATTTTTCTTATTTTGCCTAAATATCACATTTTTCCATTTAGTGCTGCCTTTTAGAAGTTACAGAACATACTTGTATACTTCCCAGAAGACAAAATAAGTTAAATTTACTCTGATCTTCAAATTGAGAAAGTTTCACCCCCTGGCTCTTAATGCATTGTTTTTCCTTCTGAAGCATCAGTGAGCATTTGAACCTTCTGTAATAGTTGCATATGATTCCCTTAGTTGTCCTCAGTGTGAAAAGATCTCATAATCATACAGTCATTGTTGGAAAGGGTTTAAATACACCAGGCCCGGTTCCAGAACCAAATCACTGAGGGTGCTTCTGAAAATTGTGAGGGTGCTCACAAAAAATATGCATGGAACTGTATGAAAACGGTACCACCAAATAGGACTGAGTAATATAAATCGTCTACACTAGTATCGTAATTGTAGTTTTAACAAATGCCATCTAACATCAAGAATACACTGTGAAGGTTATTACTGCATGCTCATCTAGGAGCAGTTCACATGTCGCGCCTAAAAACGCGTTCTTTCCAAAGCGCTAAGTTACGCTCCCATGGCGTCTGTCGTTACTAGGCAACCATGGCCTACGCTCTCCATGAAGACAAGTTAGTTTCAGCAAATGATAAATGGCTTTCTAGCACTGCCCTGCTACAAAATGTATTTTAAAAATGTCTATCCCTGTACAGCTATGATCAGCTGTTTCACCGTCTTGGCTGAGTTTTCAATGTTGTTTCTATAAAGGATGAAGCTGATTGGTTGGTTCGTGTCACATGACCCGAGGTGCGCTTTTAACAATTCAGCTTGTGTATTTATAAGCTTGTGTGTACGTATTAATTTGGCGAATTTATGTATGTGTGTGCATCTGTCTGCGTGTTCATTAATTTAAAAATTAATACGCTATTAATAATTTTATCTGAGGGTGCTTTTGCTTTTGTTTGGGGGTGCTTAGCACCCTCAAGCACCCCCGTAGAACCGGGCCTGAAATACACAAAATGCTGAAAAAACAAAGAATTTGTGATTTGTGGGACCTGAAGGATTTTTTCTGAACAACTATTCAAACAAGGCACTCATGAACATGACTAAACAAAAAACAAACAAACAAAAAAAAAAACAGTATTAAGAATCAAGCGTATGCAATCATTTAAACAGGGTCATTTTTATAAATTCAACTATTTTCTTCTTTTGTGGACTATATGTAAGTATCTTTCAGGTCAGTACTAAATAAAAATATAACAGATTTCGTATGATCCCTCTTATTTTGGTCAAACAATTAACATTTTGCAGATTCCTCAAGGTGTATGTAAACTTTTGACCTCAACTGCCTCTTACGCTTACCAACACATTTATTTGACATCATTTTTGCACACAAAAAGTATTCTCGTAGCTTCATAAAATTACAGTTGAATCACTGATGTCACATGGACTATTTTAACAATGTCTTTACTACCTTTCTGGGCATTAAACGTGTCAGTTGCAGTGCTGTCTATTATTTCATCAAAAATATCTTAATTTGTGTTCTGAAGATCTTATGGGTTTGGAATGACATGAGGGTGAATAATTTCATTTTTGTGTGTACTATCCCTTGAAGTAAAAAAGTAGTAGTTTTAGTAGTTAGTAGTTTTATTCTCTCCTTTTCATTTCATCCTTAGCAGAACAACCTTACCCTCAATGAGTCTTTAAATCTTTAAAAACAAATGAAAATGAGCAAATTAACAAATTAAAGCGTAACGTAGAGGGGGAAATGTCACATTCCTAGAAGTTTCTAGCCCCCCTTCACACCAGAACATCCACATGAAGTGACATGTCTGTCTACCATCTCCTTAGAGACCGCATTTCTCGGCAACCGGTGGAACAGCTGTGAGTGACTGTCATTCCAGGGTTGCTGCAGTAACCTCTGTGAGCGAGTGGTGGGGGGAGTGTTTGATGTGGTGGAGCGCTGTCACGCATCAGTAGTCTCAAACGCTCGGACAGCATGTTGGACTGTGTGGAATGAGAGAGAGTAACTGCTGACAGAACAGGAGAGAACAGTAAGCTGGTGTGGACAAGCACCAGAGCTCTGGAGTGTGGGCAGGATGTCTGTCTGACACGATGCTTGCTTTCCTTTCCCTTCAAGATATCATATGTAGCTGTTTGACAAATTCACCGTTTGTCATTTAACTACTGCTACGCATTCCTGACACTCAACAATTATTGTCAGCTGAAGTAATCTTACTAAACCAACATACAAAAAGGGCACATATCACTTACTCTGAAAAGCACAACAAATTTCTCTGAGACTCAAAGTGTTCGAAATCACACAATCTGTTACTGTTTCATCATTCAGTATAAACAGTATATCTGTCACTACAAGAGTAACTTAAAGGGACAGTTCACTCAAAAATTAAAATTCTGTCATTAAGTACTCACCCTCATGTCGTTCCAAACCCATAAGACCTTTTGCTTCGAAACACAAATTAAGATATTTTTTATGAATTCCGAGAGCTTTCTGATCCTGCATAGACTGCAACGCACTGACACTTTCAAGGCCCAGAAAGGTAGTAAGGACATCATTAAAATAGCCCACGTGACATAAGTGTTTCAGTCTCAAATTTTACTGTACATTTTATTTACTTCACTTTTCTATTTTAATTCAAAGCTCTCAGATTTCATCAAAAGTATCTTAATTTGTCTTCCGAAAATGAACTAAGGTCTTGACATGAGGATGAGTAATTAATGACCAAGTTTTTTTTTTTAGCTACCTACCCTACAATAAATTTGAAAACAGCATTCACATTAGCTTATCAAGACAAATTTTAGGAGATCACATCACATATGCTTTGAGACTGGACTTCAAGATGTCTCTAAGGTAAATTAAGGCATTAATGTGAGTCCAATCTGAAGCTGACTTTCTTCTTTCCTCTTTTTTCCATCTTTAAGTACATCTGCAGATTCTGCTGTACTGAGAGTGTGTGTGTGAGTGCATCAGGCTGTGTAACCATGGCCACAGCTGAGAAGCTCATCCTCAGTGAGAACTGGGGCCAGTTGCATAAACTTAGCCTCTATGTTAAGACAGCGTCTTAAGTACTAGTCTGATAAACTAGCAGTTAACCAAAGAGTAATCAGTCTTATTTTTTGGATCCAGCTTGGACTAATCTACATTTTTCTGTAACTGAATATAAAACATTAGGACCAGACATAAAGAAAAATTTGGCTGACTTACTTTTTAAGACTGGTCTAACCCCTTTATGCAACCGGCCCCTGATGTCCTTACCACTACTCAGCATGAGAACTAATCTATATATAATGTTGAGAGAGAAAAAGTGGATGAGGAACAGAACCTTTAGAGGTCAGCCACCATCATGCTGAAATAATCATCTTCATCTCTCTTTTCTTTCCTGCATATGCATAACCTGTTTCCCCATCACCAAATCTCTCTATTCTTCACAGGGCTGTATGGTGCTCTGATATGCTGCTCGAGTGTCAATCCACTCATCATGTCTCACCTGTGAAGGTGCGCTGGAGGACAGACCTCCGCTGAGCTCTCCGATCCGGGCCGCTGCTGTGGGGTTGGAGGAGCTGATCAGAACCGGACCACTGATTTCCATGGAGTGCCGCTGGGGCGGAGGGGCCAGGGAGGGCTTATGGGACATAGTTAGAGAGGTAAAGGAGTGACGCTTCTTACTGTTCTTCTTCTCCCCAGTGGCTTTCTGGGAGCCGTTGGCCTGAGGGGCCGAGGATGAGGAGGACGGCCCCTCACTTGAGTCTCCTCCACCATCAGAGGGCTTGTCCAGTTCTATAAGCTGTCGTGCTGCACTGTTAAACTGAAAGTGGAAGAAAGGGAGTGAATGGAAATTATACTTTACACCACATACTATTATTACTGTATCTAATTTCTGACTTTTGAAAATGTTGCGAGCCACATTTAAACCCACAATCCCCATATGAGCACTTAATATGCCACGCGAGTTAACTGCTAGGCTACATTTCCTCACACTTTCTTTAAATGTAATCTAACAAGTAATGATGTACTTGCAGGGAATGAAAGAAGCGGGAGTATGTGGGGTGGTGGGTGTGATGGGACTGCAGGCCATGTTTGATTTCATGTGAAACTGAAATCAAAGGCAGACAAGCAGAGAATCTCCAGCTAATGACAGAGCAACACCCATCACCCCAAGCAAATGACTCACTTTCTACACAAATGAGAGCAGCCGATCACATGAAGAACCCTACACATTTCAATTAAATCTGATCTAGCGGCGTTCGCTCTGAAGAGGCAAAAGAGGCAATGCCTACTCAAAAAATTGGATATGAAAAAAAGTTCATAATACTAAAATAAAACAAAATTTAACAAAAAAAAAAAAAAAACAAAACAAAACAAAACAAAAAAAACACGTTTTCGAAAGTAAAACTGTCCAAACGCGACACCGGCAGGTAAAGTTACAGAAGGAGTCTGCGTATCTCTCACCTCCCCTGAGCCCACTGAGTTTTAACAGACCACCTAAAGCATGTGGTGAGTTTGGTGGGGGGATAATTGAGAATGAATGAGGGAAAGTCACATGAGATATGACTGGCTATGACCAGCTGTGACTGGTTCATATGATAAATCCCAACTCTTATTTGTGAATGAATACTTTAATTGTGTTAATGGGAAGACTAATAAAAAAGTAAACAACTCACACACTTATAACCACTTTGTCAAGTCAAAATCAAACTTCAAATGGCCTGAAAAAAGACCAAAGACGACCAAACCCAGTGTTTACAAAGTGAACGCGCAAGGAGGGTCAAACACCCTTGTAGGACGATTTTGAAGTTAAAGGAGAAAATGAGATGGGAGTTTTTCGACATACCCTAACTGTTTTTCTCCGGAATACACAGAGTTCACGCAGAGCTTCACAAGTCGAGCGTTTGAGGTTAAAAAATATGTAATAGAGCCTTTTGAAGCTGCATTTAAAGTGCATTTTGGAAATTCAAACTCACAGGCACCATAGAAGCCCACTATATTGAAATTCCTAAAAAAACATTTTCACTTTACAACTGAAGAAAGAAAGACATGAACATTTTGGATGACAAGGGGGTGAGTAAATGATCTGCAAATTTTTTTCTGGAAGTGAACTTCTCCTTTAACCAAGAAAATGTGACTGGAACATAATTTACATTTAACAAAAAAAAAAATAATAATAATAAATTAATTGTCATTTCAGAATATCACTGGACGCCACTGACTAGATCACAATGAAGATCAATTAAATGCTGCTGTAGATACTGAACACAGGTGTGTCTTGGAACTGATTAATGTATGATGTTTAAAAAAAACTTGACTTCTCATGATTTAAAAAAAAAAAAAAGAAAAAAAGTAAATTGCTTGAAGTTTTGCAAGCAAATATAAATTGTGCCCACATATGAATTTATTTACTTAAGCTTTTAATAATAAACAAACACTGATATGTGAACTCCTTCAAAACTATTTAAAAAGCATCCCAAGATACACCTCAGAAAGTTAATTTAGAGAATGACCAGTGACAAATAATAACAATAATTAAAATTGTTAATAAAGAGTCAGTCCTTTTCGAAACTTAATTAGTAGAGCAAAAAATTCTAGACCTAAAGCCACAGCAAATCCTAGAATCAAAACAAGCTGTAACTTCATCGGATACATCTAACATGAATGGTAATAAAAAGTAATAAAACTTAAGCTCATCATTAATATAAGCTCACCATATGCTAGCGCAGCCCTTGCAACTCAGGCAGACATTAAGTAGCGGATATATGACAGCCACTACGAAAGACACGTGCCTGATTCCATTTTCAAGTCTCTCTTTGAAAACATATACATTTATAGTGGCAGAAAGTGACATGGGAGTAGAAAAACCTTCCCCCCGTTACTCTCTTTTAAGTACCTGAGTGAATGTCACTTTTGATGTCACCGGTATCAGAGATTACTTTCTCAAAAGCATTCAGTTGGAAAAAGTCTGGTTTAGTGAAAATTGCCAGGGCTTTTGTGTAAGCTAAAAGCCTCCGCCCCTCTCCACCTTCGTTCTCTCGCTCTGCGTGAGAGAGATGCTATTCAAGCAGCACCATTCTGACAGAAGCTATTTTTGAATGTCTTTTGATGGTTATTTTTTCCCACAGGTTAGACACGTGGCTGGTGGAGAGCTCATGCTGGCTCTGCCAGGGTTCATAAAGGTTTTTGCCTATATTTATGGGAGGAGGGACATGAAGTGTTGTGTGATGTGAGCTGCTGCAACACGTGAAGCTGTGCTTGTTTGAGGTTGAGTGATTCAAGAGAGAGACTTGTGTCAGAAAATAATAAAAAAGCTGATGAGGGTTTAATACATCTCAAATCATTAGCACCAATGAGCGTTCTCAGAGGTGTGAATTCTCAAAGAGATGTGCGTTTCAACAAGAGCAGAAACAAAGACAAGGTGGGGATGAAAGACTGGCCAAACTAACAGGACGTGACAGCAACAAAAATGGAAACAAGATACTTTTAAAAGCAAGCTTTTAAAAGGGTGGAGAATATTTTGAAGGTTTCCAAGAAAGCAGTGATGAAAAGTCTAAATATAAAACATTAAAAGTGAAAACATCAGGGAACAATGACAATTTTAAATGCGTTGATATGACTCACCTCTACATAAGATATGGGGAAGATGCCAATCTTATCTCCCAGCATGCCTTCCGCCCAGTTCTCATCCACACGACGAATCACAGTAAGAATATCATCCTGAGGGCAAACAGAAAAAATACGTTCCTTGTTATTCAGCCAGAAGCCCTCACAGCAAGTTGTTAAAAAGTTTATAAAAATGAGCAACTCGAAGGCATCAATGAAAGCCAGGCATTTGTTTTTTTTAAATAAAAATCTATCCAAAACACAAATGGCTCGAGGGGATCAACGCTTATGTTGCAAGCAGTATAAAATGTTTTTGCTTTTCCAACATTAAAGCAGTGCTGTTAGCTCACCCCAAAAGTATTCACCCCCGCGTCTTTCCAAACCTCTATTATTTTAGCTTTCAGTGGAACATACAAAAGAGAAATTATGCTTCTTTTTCCATGCAAAGTAAGAATAGTGACCTTGGGGTGAATCTAAAAAAAGGTTTAAAAACACCCAATGCATTAACTAATGGTGAAGTGTTACTGTTTGTTTTTGAGCTTGTGAATGGGAGAAGGTGTGTGTGACTGAGAGAGCAAAGATGAAGGTCAAACTCTGTACTGTGAGTAGATTTTCAGCACCTTTGAAAATGGCAAGCAGTCCTTGTCAGCCTCCTTGTCTTTCAGCTCAAAGTCATAGAGGGCCTTGCATTGAGGGGGTGGCTGTGGGAGAGGTTTGATGACCTGGACAAAGTTGGTGGGGAAAAATCCATGGACTCCGCCCATCTCTCCATGGTACCAGTTTTCATCCACCTGCCGGCGCAGGATGATGATGTCACCCTTGCTGAACTTGAGATCTCCAGGTTCTTTGCCATCATAGTTGTATAAGGCCTTGGCACAGGGTAGCTGAGGAACTCCCTGCAGAAAAGAGAAAAAGAGGTGGGGGATTACTAAAACTCAGGGTTTTCAGAGTAACTTGGATTCATGGATAATGCACGATCAGCACTCAAAAGCGCATTCATTTTTCAAACTTGTAGGACAGGCGAAGGGTGACCGTGATAACCACAGCCAGCTTTCATAGAGCGTGACCATGTGTGGAGTGGAGGAGGGTGTTAAGTGTAAAGCGAAGGCAGAGATTCTATAATAAACCCTTTGCTGCAAGGTTTTTTAAAACCTATACTGCTATCTTTGGAGCCATGCTATCCATAACATGGACATCTGCAGAATGAAAAGAAATAAACAACCACATATATACAGTCTTTGCTCAGCTATATAGTAGAGAATGCTATCACATACGCTCAATGCTAGGTTTTGTACTGCATATGAGCGATCAGTCTGTCTGGCTTGTCTTTCAGCCTGACCTTGTTGGCTTGACTGTGTCGGGCTGCTTTTTCTGTCTGTCTTGCACCGTCTGTGTTGCTTAACTTACTGACTGCCTCCTTGTCTGACAATCCCAAAATGCCCTGGGATATGCCAATGGATTCACAATGTTGTGGGGCAAGCCCATTTATCAGTGTGTGTGGAGTTTTATGGTGCAGAACCAGTCGTCTGGAACTGGTCAAAGCTCCTTTCAGGCCTGACAATGATCCACAGCCAGAGAGAGAGGGAGGAGGCAGCAGACACAGTACTGCTCAGCTGAATGAGCCCTTTTCAGGCAAACCGCTCAAGAGAGGGGCCCTCTGTCCAAGAGAACACCCCCACCACCCAGAATAAAGCCCCATGGGCTTCCTCCACTGTAGCATGCATCTCCTGCACATAGTGAGGAGAATGATAATCACAACACCAACGACACAGAGAATCAGAATATCATCTTGAAAGGCCGGAAGGTATTGGACAGGAAAGAAGGAAAAGACAGATGGACGGTGGCGTGGGCAGATAGGTAAGTAGGTTGGTAAGAAAGAAGCAAGGAAGGAAGAATAGAAGGAAGGTAGTTGGGTAGGAACTAAGGAGGGTGGCTAGGTAGGTAGACAGGAAGGAAGGAAAGAAGGTGAGTATGCAGACAGCTAGAGCATAAGATTAAGTAGGTAGGTAGGAAATAAAGAAAGAAGGTAGGTAGACAGATAGGTAGGTAGGTAGGTGAGAAATTCCTTCTTACCTTAAAGGGGAAAGGAAGGAAATGGGAAGAAAGAAGAAAGGAAAGACAAAAGTGGTTAGGTAGGTAGGCAGGCAGGAAAGGAAGTAGAAAAGGAAGGTAGGTGGGTAGGCAGAGAGGCAGATAAGTAAAAAGGAAGTAAGTGCAGGCCAGAAGGAAGTAAAAAAGGAAGATTAACTAGGAGGGTAGGAAGGAAATAAATAAAAAGGTGGGTAGGTAGGTGGGTGAGTGTTTAGTTGGGTAGGTAGGTAGGTTGGTGCATGGTTGGGTGGGTGCACGGGTAGATAGCTGGGTGGGTGTATAGGTGGGTGAGTAGGTAGGTAGGTAGATGGCTTTGTAGGTATATGGGTAGGTGGGTGGGTAAGTGGGTAGGTAGGTAGTTTGATAGGTTGATAGCTGGGCGGGTAAGTAGATAGGTAGGTGGGTGGGTAGGTAGGTGGGTAGGAAGGTGGGTAGGAAGGTGGGTAGGAAGGTGGGTGGGTGGGTGTTTTGGGCGTTTAGGTAGGCAGATGGGTGCATAGGTGGGTCGGTGGGTAGGTAGGTGGATGGGTACAGATAGGTGGATAGGCAGGTGGGTAGGTAGGTACATGGGTGGATACGTAGGTGGGTGGGTAAATAGCTTAGATATCTGGGTGGGCAAGTAGATAGGTAGGTAGATGCGTGCGTAGGTAGGTGAATGGGTACAGATAGGTCAGATAGCTAGGAGGGGTGGGTGGGTAGGTAGGTAGATAGGTAGGTGGGTTGGTGGCTGGATAGATAAATGGGTACGTAGATGGATTGGTAGGCAGATAGGTTGGTGGGCTGCTAGGTGCATGGGTGGGTGTTTAGGTCGGTAGGGGTAGGTGGCTGGACAGCTAGATAGCTGGGCAGGTGGGTGTTTAGGTAAGTAGATGGGTATGTAGGTAGGTGGCAAGGTGGGTGGGTCAGTAGATAGGTAGGTAAGTGGGTGGGTGGGTGGTTACGTAAGTAGGTAGGTGGGTGGTTGGTTGGTTAGGTAGACACCCCTTAGGTTGGGTAGGTAGATAGGTAGGTAGGAAAGTGGCTGGGTGGGTGCGTAGGTAGATAGGCAAGTAGGTAGGTAGGTAGGTGGTTAAGTAGGTAGGTAGATGGGTGGATGGGTAGGTAGTTGGGTGGGTTGGTGGTTAGGTAGGTAGGTGGGTTTGGTAGGTAGGCAGGTAGATGAGTGGGTGGGTAGGTAGGTAGGTGGGTGGGTTTGGGTGTTCCGGTGGTTAAGAAGGTAGACAGAAAGATAGGTTGGTAAACAGAAAGACAGATAGGAAGGAAGTCTATTAAGTAGGCAGGCTGGACAGAAGTAAAAAAGAAGCTGGTGGGTAGGTAGACAGGTAAGAAGAAAATAAGGATGAAAGGAAGGAAGGTGGTTGGGTACTGTAGGTAGGTAGGTAGGAAGGAAGTTGGTTAAGTAGGTAGACAGGAAGGAAGGTAGGTAGGCAGATTAGTACGTAGGTACGTAGGAAAGGAAGGAGAGCGGACAGCATGTAGGTGGGCAAGTTTTGGGTGGGTAGGAATGAGGGAACAAAGGTAGTAATATAGGTGGGTAGGTAAAAAGGTACTTAGGAAGTAAAACAGGCAGGAAAGTAGACATAAAGAAAGGATAAATGAAAGAAAGAAAACATGGGAAACCAAAGAGAGAGAGACTGATGTGGTACTGTTCAGCCCAGAGGAGGATCAGACAGTGACTAAAGCAGCACTCACCACAGAGAGGACAGACGGCCAGCCAGACACTGAGACAACTAACTAGAGGGCAAACTGACCTTTCAGAAACCACATCCCTTTCTCAAACTTTAAAAACAAAACCAAACAGGAAATAAAGATGAACTTAAATGTTATTTGTGCACAATTCTATGTAATTTGGGCCGACAGCTTTATTTGATGTAATGTGCTGCTGTGCCCAAGTCCACAGACTCTAACAACTCAAAAATCAAAGCTCTATTCGTCTGTGCACCTCTGTGCTGTTTTCGTCCCCCCTTCTGTGGGCCTCTCTCAAAGGCAGCTGTCAGCAGATCTGCAGATTTACCCACTTTGCTCAGCTTAGAGAACGAAGCAGACAGAAAGCGCGAGAGAACAGGAAAGACACGAAAGAACGGGGATAAGATGGAAGGATAAGCAACAAAAAGAGTAGGAGGGCAAGAAAGAAAAGGAGAAAGAAAGAAAAAGAGTAAAAAAAAAAAAAGAGTTTGATCAAATGAATGTTAGGAAGGCTGGTGTGTGTGTGTCCGTGTGTGTTTTTCCGGTCTAAGCCTCGTGTGTGAAACGAAGGGTGCTAAAGATCGCTTGAACTGGACCGACATGAAAGAACCGCATTCAGGCTTTTATCCAGTCCAAACAGAGAACTGAAGGTGTGCGTGTGTATGCTTGCCCATTTGTTAAGGTTACATGAACCTCACTGGCTCTATTCAAAAAAAAAAAAAAATTGAGGCCACTTGTTGCCTTCTGATCTCTTTCTGATCTCAAGACTCATCCTGATCCAAGAACTCTTTCATGGAACAGGAGAGATAAACACCAGTCTGTCTCACCGAAGATCTGAAGAACAAGACTGGATGAACCTGAATCAGAACAACACAATATTAGACACTAATGCAAAACAGCTTCGAATGTCCAACGGGCCTGAAATTACTCACTGCTGTGCAACTGCTCTAAACATCTCTTACTGGAGGGAGAAACAAAAACACCTTTATGTTGTTAAAACGCTCCCTGGTGCTGAAGCAAATGAGATTATAATGTAAACAAGATACCTAAAAATACGTAGAAACAAAATAAAAACCTCTGGTGGCTTTTAGAGAGTCTACACTGCAGGCTTGCTGATCCATCCCTCTCTAATTGCCAATTACAACTAATTTGTCATTTTGTAGATTTTTTTCCAGTACCTTATAGTAGAGTACAATTATCACCAGGAAAGCGGGGAAAAGAAAAGATTCACTCATGAATGCAACTGTTTCTCAAATCAGACTAATATTCCATTATTGTAAAAAAAAAAAACCTGTTCACACTTACAAAAATGAATTTGATTGTTCACCAAAATTTTTGATGAAATTCTGTAATTTACTCACCCTCATGCGGTTTCTTTCTTCTGTTGAACACAAAAAAACGAAAAAATAACAATATGAAAGCCAATGACTACCAGCGACTGTTTTGTTAACAACATACTTTAAAATATATTTGTGTTCAACAAAAGAAAGAAACTCATACAACAGAAGAATAAGTAAGTGATAAGAGAAATTTCATTTTTGGTGAACAATCCCTTCAAGTTCAGTGACCGAAATCAATCGGTTACTATAAACCAAAAACGAAAAGGAAAGTTTTCATTTAGCCAAAAACTGAAAATAATGTTTCAGTTAATACACTTGAGTAATGTGTAATTATATGTGTTGAAGTAAATCTTGAATCAAAACTCAAAATCATAAAGTTAAAAAAAATAATTCCCACCTCTTGTCACGGTTAAATGTCTTGCTCAAGGGCACAATGGTAAATGGTAAAACTATTGGTAATGATACAAAATCAACAAGGGCTTGGCTCTTGGATTCCATCACACAATTCGTCCAGTAGAGATGTTTGACGTTTCTAAGCAGAGTGGAACCTTCCTATAATTTGTCAATGCGTGACAGCTAGATGTGCCTAATACACTGCTAATGAGAAATGTGTAATCCAATACTAATGAGCTCTCCTAGTCACAAGCCATCAATCACTATTAAGGCTCTAATATCCACAAACATCCCCGCCATCTCTAAATCACTGTTAGAGGCAATCTAATGTCATATCATACACCCTTTTAGCTCACTCAATGAAGACTTTTTCCAGCTACCTCCCTTGTTTCTTGTCTTTTCAATTCACACCCATCTCTTCTGTGACCCATCACTGTCTAGATCATGTTTTGGACAGGTTGACAGGCCTCCACACTAAAGAAACAACTAGGGAGCCTCTAAAATTAAAGGAGACTTCGGATGCTCATTTTTGACAAGTTGGTATGATTCTTTAGGATCTTTATGAAATGTCTGCAACATACTTTGGTTAAATTTCCTCAGTGGTAATGTAAAACAACACCCTGTTTACCTTGTCAAAAACAGCTCTGTTAACAGAGATCCGTTTCGGTGCATGTTTTTTTAAATTATAATGGGCTATTATAATGAGCTATTGCTGACTCCACCCCTCTCTTAAGTTTTTTCCCACTGCACCCTCTGATGACAGGAAAAAAACCCGAAGACTTTTATGCTCACTTTTACATCCAAATACAAAACACCTGCACTGCTTACAAGACACTTGTGTCACTACAGCTGCTCGAGCGTGGAGAAAATGGAGGACAGTGTACAACTGGCTGAGGGCAGAAATATGCCAATACGAGACAGCCTGTCAGCAGTTGTGGGTGGAGCCTGAGTAGTATGACATACATTAGAAAATCAAAACGGCTTGATAAATAACTCTTCGCAAAAACCCGTCCCCCTTAGTTACTGTTGCCACGTCCAACAAACAATGCCGGTGTCACACTATACATCGTGTTCCCATGCAGTTAAAAATACTTCATGACGCAAAGAGGAAACTGACAACACGCCAACAGATAAAACAGGGTAGTTTACTTCTGGTATGAAACAAGGTCTCAGCTTTCAAATTTGGTAATTTTTTAAAGAAATTCAAACAATAAATGCCGTTTTGTGGCTCTTCAATGTGTCGTGAGAGATCAATCAAACCGATCAAAATCAAAACCAATTGTCTTTTCATATTTACTTAAAGCACAAAATAAACATGAATGAACATCAGTACATATCTTATTTCAGTCGCGGAAAGATGTCAATACACAAGTTTAAGTCTGCGTTATTATTGGTCAGATTGGTCAGTCAAGCTCTTTGCAAAAGGAAAGGAAAGGACATGATGTGAGGCCAAGTATGGTGACCCATACTCGGAATTTGTGCTCTGCATTTAACCCATCCAAGTGCACACACACAGTAGTGAGTAGTGAACAAATACACGCACACACACACACCGTGAACACACACCCGGAGCAGTGGGCAGCCATATTGCTATCGCTGCAGCGCCTGGGGAGCAGTTGGGGGATCGGTGCCTTGCTCAAGGAACTCACCTCAGTCGTGGTATTGAGGGTGGAGAGAGCGCTGGTTATTCACTCCTTCCACCTTCAATCCCTGCCAGACCTGGGACTCAAACCCGCAACCTTTTGATTACAAGCCCGACTCCCTAACCATTAGGCCACAGCTGCCCCCTGCCCCAATGTTTAGGTTTTTTAGGTTTAGGTGCAAACACCATGTAAATGTGAATTTTCCATCTGATGTCTGCTTTAAACAGTCAGAAGTGATATTAATTTTTACTTCATAAATATATGAAAATGCCTGATGGTAAAGAAACATGTTAGTATACAGATTCTGACAACAGTTTAAGTTTTGCGAATAAAACACTTTTGTTGCATTTAGTACAAATTAGCTCAAATAGCATCAATAATTTATTAGTGTGTTAAAACTGTGTTTTGCTTATGTATCTTTAATTACAGATTATATGAACAAATAGTAAAGCAAAAAGCTCCGGAGCTGCTCTGAACAATTCACTGATCTGGTAATTAATAATTTTTCATGAATCATTATGACTGACTCATTAACAAGAACGGGTTAATAAGAGTCATTCGCGTGTGAATCGGACATCATGGCTTGTGCTGTTCATTGTTGTTATTTTATATTTTATTCACAGTCTGCAGCCCTTGATAATTTATTAAAGTAGTGCTAAGAGTCAACGATAAAGGCAAATTACAATGAGAAAGTCATTAAAAAAAAGGTTACACCAGCTGGGGTGCAATAGAAAACAGACACTCCACACATTAACTGAATGAATCAGTGCGTGTTTGGAGTACGCAAAGGGTGCATTAAAACGCTCTCAGTGCATGGAAGGGCAGTGCAATGTTTCCCCGATGGTTTTTACAAGAGCTTTTATAGGAGTTGGGGTGGGTCAGTCAGGCAGGAGAAAGTCTGACCCCTATCTAGAATAATTTAGCTAAAGAAATCCCCCAACACAGAGAGAGATGACAGGAAAAAGAGGACAACTCCCAAGAGGCACAAGCAATCAAACCCATCACAGAGTAGTGCTTACCTCGTAGCCCTAACGATTCACCAAATGGAAATGACGTAGTGTTATTGACAGGAGTTTGTGAGTGTGTGGCAGCCATGTTGTTTTCATTACGTCCACATTAACTGAAATGGGCTGCTAATGGCTCCGTTTATGACCACTGGGAAATGACCTGACCTGTCCCTCATCTGTGTCCTCTGCTAAAAATGGACTCCCACCTACAGCTGCTGCTGAAGCCTCATACTTTTCACCTCGAAAGTAACAGGCCTCCCTGCTGAAGCTTTAGTGGATAATTACTTTGTAAAGGATGATAGATCAGGTGTGGAGGATGCTGAGTGGGCGTTTATGACTGAGGAAAGGAGGGAATTGATGCAGTCGATGCAGGGCTGAGGTCTGAATAACAAAACATCAGGTTTGGCCAGGCTTTGTGAACAGATATTTGTCTACCGCAGTGATTTAAACCAATAAGAAGCAAACACTTCTCAGACTGCAGCAAGATCTTGATGAGGATGAGAAAGAATAGAGTTTGTTAGATCAGAGAGAAGGAGGGAGGGAGGAAGAACAGTTAGAGAACTAATCAGGTTATAAACATGTACTTGCTGTCCTGTCGTCTCACTACATTCAACCCTTGACCTTTATATCAAAAAAATGAGCAGTGTTATCCCACGGTCAAAAGTGAAACAGGATAGTTGAGGTTTCCATGGTAACATCTGCAGAAGATCCACCGTTCTTTCTGTCACCCTCACAGCAGAACACAGAAATGAGAGGAGGGGAGGTGGCGAGATGCAGAAGTTTCATGGGAGGATGCTAGAAAACAACAACTGCTTTGACGCACTCTGAGATGGAAAATGGGAAACAAATAATGATATCTAAAAGCTTAAATCCCCATTACAAAACAGATTAAATTAGATTTTGACTTTAAACCTAATCCATCTTAAGTGATCCAGTGCAGGTAGCTTGACTACTTTTTCCTCATCTTGAGTGATTGATTATATGTAGTTTTAAAATGTCTGGTTCTAACCTTTTCAGCCTCATAAAAAATTAAGGTAAGTCTCAAAGTTAATGTTCTACATGTGCACTATACCTACCTAGGTTCTCCCTATAATATTTAGTACTGCAAATCCTGCAAATTGTAAACTGACCTTAAAAATTGAAAATTTAACAATAAACAATAATGTGTAAAATATTCTAGGGATCAGTTTTGTTCCAGTGAGATCAAACCATCCTGAGGTGATACTAAGGTGTCTATAAATGTGTGTATAATCAAAATGTTTTGTGACCCATAGGGGTGTGCAATACATACAATCTATGATAACATCATAATTGTTGTTGATGAATGATATGCAATTTAACATTATCAAGTATCGCAAAAACCAAACAAAAACACACCCAGAGAGTACATTCATACATTACATGATGTAGGTTAGACAACTGTGCGTGTGCATTTAGAATTCACGATTTCACTGTGCTATTTAGTCTATTAAAACACATTTAGAGTTCCGTAAAATTCAAGGCAAATATGCCCCCCCCCCATGACTTTTATATGTCCTTAAAGGTGTCCTATTATGCTCTTTAACAGAGTCTTGATTTTGTTTTTGTGGTGTACTAGAACATGCTTTCATGCTTGGTGGTTCAAAAAATGCATTATGTTTAACATAACTTACATTATTACAATACATTTCTCCCAGCCGGGCACAAATGACATGATTAGTTCTGGGTTCCGCCTTCCGAAATGTGTTGTGATTGGCGAACAGCTTAGACGGTGTTTCAGTACTGCCATGCCCCTTGCCAAAGAAGCAAGTTCAGTGTACAACTGTTAGCACAAGCTAGATTAAAGTGATTCTTGCATTTTAAATATGGATATTTTTCTGACAAAAACGCATCGATTCGATACAGGAGGCCTTTATTAACCCCCCGACTGCATTCATCTGAAAGAAGGAAGTTATATACACCTAGAATGCATGGAGGGTGAGTAAATAATACACTACAGTAGTGTAGGGTCCTATCATCAGCCTGCAAGATCACCAATACATGATATTATCGTGCTAATGTATTTAAATATTTACATACTTCGTTTCATTGCCCGAAACCAGCTCCAGCATAAGGCTAAAAGCAGCCTAACATTATAAAAAAAGAACATCATCACTGATTAGCCTCGCCTATTCTAGTGCAAGTTTATGCATTTAAAAAAAACAGTCGCGTTATAAGTGAAGCTAACGTTATCTACACTGTATGATGAATAAATCTCTTACCACACACTGCACACGTCTGCTGTGCGTTATGGCTCCGACGCGGCAACCGGAGTAGACCGCGGCTTCGGCATGTGTTTCGACCCCCTGTACTGCTCTGAATCAATGTTTATACCCGCCACTCTAAGGTTCGTTAAAGCGGCTCTCCGTGCTTGTGACATCATTGCATGCGGAAAACAAACGTTGTAGTCCAAAGGAGCTGTTCGTTGTACTTCTTGAAAAGGGATTTTTTAAAAACGAAATATCTCTATGGACTTTGAGATTTGTAACTTTGTAGATCTTTTTTTATGCCCCAAGACATAAAACACCACACACTGACTAAAGTTCAAAAAGTGAACAAGCATAATAGGACCCCTTTAATATTTATATCTTCTGATACAGTTAATATCGCATGGAGAGTATTTTTTCTCCAAATATCAGCACAATTGCAAATGTGACATTGATTTTATAAAGCAGTCCAATAAACAAGTTAATACTAATTGACTAACTGCATCCATGTCTGTGAAAATGCATCTAAATGCCATTTGCAAACACAAATTTAGCTGATTCTGATTTCACCTGATTGGTAACAGCCCTATAGCGTATTACTATTTGAATTTGTTAATTAAATTTAAAAACTTGACACAAACATTTTTTTTTTACAAAAAAATAGCCTTATAGAGGTAAAATGCCCATAAACGGAAAAAACTTTTGTTACTTCTGGTACTTCCTGTAACTAACCACCTAACAAAATATGAAGAATATCGAAAGCTTTGGGGCTCAGTTGTCCACGGCAGTCCTAAACCTGGCAAGTTACCAGCACAGTAACACACTCAGCAAAACAGTTTAATTATTGTTAATGACAAAATTCCAGAAAATATTGAGATACCTTGTTCTTTTTCTTTTTTTTTTGGTCATAATTGCACACCCCTAGACTGGGCCATGACACAAAAAAAGCCACTGTGGTTAAAGTTAAAAAAAAAAAAAAAAAAAAAAAAAAAAAAAAAAAAAGGTTGTTCTGCAATACCAATTAATCTAGGTAATCATTAAAATAAATAAATTAAATAGTCAAGCAACCAACTTTAATTTTTGGACTACGTGCAATAGACTAATGAAATGGTCAATTCTCAGTTTATGAATTAAAAAAGAAATATGTAATAAAAAAAAATCAAGTCTAATGGATAACAAAAAAAAAAAAAAAAATCAGACATTTAAAACGGTTTAATTAATGTTTAAAGATGTAGTAACGTAACAGTAAAATAATAATAAACTACTATATTCTTATAGTAAAATATGAATAAATCAGTGCATCTTAAAATAAAGTTGAATGTTTGCAGAAATGTTTGAAATGAGTTAATGTATAATTCAATTGTAAGACTTAACTAACATTTTATATGTTATTTAACTTTATTTACATTTTTATTTTTCAAGTAATAAATTGATAATTGATTCCTTTTTAGTTTTAAGTGCTACTCCTAGTCCTCCATAGTTTTACACTGCTATTCAACCCTTTAGACAGAAACACAAAACACACAAATGCAATCTTGTCAACAATCTTGTTATTTTTTATTTTATAGGATCCTGGAAAAAAGGGTTAATTGCTTAAATTTACAGACATCACACTTTATAGTGACACAGCATGAATGCCTGTGAGATATTATCCCAACACCAATAAACCACAGACGAGAGGAAGAGAGAATCACAAAAACAGGAGGCAAAGTAAAACTCAGAAAACACAAGGCTAGCTGTCTGGACCCCAGATGTGCATCTGGACCATGATCACAGATGAACCCGAGCAGAATCTCTCTTTCCCAGCCCTCTCCATTTGCCTTCTACCTTCTTTGGGGTCATCCAGTCCTACACTTGTGTCTGTTTAAGCCATGTGACCATCTCACCATACATCCACCTCATTACAACCCACACCTGTTCCACAGTCACCGACCTCCATAAAACCTCTGCAATTCACCTTGCCGTGGGGAACTGGACTACACTTTAGAGGCTCATGGGAACCACTGCCATTACAGCTCGACTGAATCAATCTGCCACAGACCGGTGTGCAAAGTCTCATGGGAGTTGGAGTCCTTTCATGAGATCAAAGCTGCCCAGCCTAAATGTGTGGACAAATGAACCATGAAGCAGGCATATGTTAAGCTAAATGGGAAAAACTAGAAGCAGAGGCCTGTTTAAGAGGAGAAAAAAGTCTTTCATTGAGTAAAACACTAAACATATGGGAGTACAACAGAGACGTTGCTGAGGCAAGACTTTTCTGTAAGCTACAGATTAGTCATCAAAAAGAAACTGTTTAAACATGGAGGGGGTCTTGGCTTTATAGTGGAATTATGGGAAAGGAGCATGTGGTTTTCATGAAGGATGAGCGCAACTCTGTGTATGTGTAACTCGCTGGAAAAATAAAGCAAATCTGTGCTGCTATTTTGTATGTGGCAACTTTTCTCTCACTGTGTGTGTGTACACTTGCCTGACCTCACTTACTACAGTAAAGACAGGCGGTTTGGGGTGTGCTGAGGATCACAGATTGTATATCTTAACACTGCATGGGTGGAATAACACAACCCTCAATCTCCAGGACTTGGGAAAAAAGGCCACACAGACAGGCAAGAACTTATTTAACATTCAGTTTTTCACCTTTTAACCACATCTCCTTTTTTATTCATCTGCTCACATACCTGATTACATAAGCAGGTGCTCACGCGCGAGAAGGTGGTATGTCAGAGAGCACTTAGAGGAGAAAAACAAGGATTTGCTAAAGTAGGGCTTCATCATGCAGAAAAGTTGAGGCAATTTTAACTTTTGCTGCAGCGCACTCAAAGGAATTTGTCGACCAATGGCAATTTCAGACGGGCGGGTTCAGTGCTTCCAGAAATCCAAATTACCATATTCCCCACTCAATTTCAAACTCACCCATCTCTACTTACAACCTTAAAAGGACTGTATCCATCCCTGTCCATCAAACGAACCATCAGACCCTTTTCTGCTGTGTACGTTTCCTTTTGAAGTAACATATTTGTTTTTTAAAGAGCTCAATGACAAAAGATCTTGTCTTGATTTTTTTAGCATGTAAGTGGTCTTTGTACCATTTAAACATCCTTTAAATTTCATAGCTTAAAACATCCTCCTCATTAAATGTCTCATTTGGATCTGAGGTGCAAGGTGATGTCACCTGGGCACAAATAGAGATGGGCGATACGAGCTAGAAAATTCATCATGATAATTTCTGGTATTATTACGACAATGATATAAATGGTGATAATTCATTGAATCCTGTTTCTTTAAAGAAAAGTATTATCTTTCCTATTTTTACCCAAAATAGACATAACATGTGTACAATGTAATGACTGTTTAATTCATACTGGAAACCAGAGGGTGCCCTTGCGCGGAAACTCCACATATGCTTTATAGCAGAAGTAATAGTACTGACGTTCCAGGTTATCGCTGTAGCTAAATAAAACGCAGATGGAGATATTTTAATTGAGGAAACTTGACAAACATACGGATTGCTACAATATATGGTAAGCAACGTCTAATCGCAAAAGGTTATTTCAAACACTTGACTATGTTAATTTGGAGAAAAAGCATATCAATAAATGATATATTTGTTGGACAACAGATTTGTAAACATGCTCATACACATGCAAAACTGTATCGCACACGTGCTAGTGTAGACTTTATTGTTATTATCGCGGGAAGACCAATTCTTATCGTAGGGAAAACTTTTACCGGTATATCGCAAACAATAAGATATTGCCCATCAGGCACAAAAAAAAAAAAAAAAAAAAGGAAAACATTTCAGGAATTTTCTCCATATAATGGACTGGTATGGTGCCCCGATTTTGAACTTACAAAATGCAGTTTAAATGCGACTTCAAACGATCCCAAATGCGGTTATAAACAATCCCAGCCGGGAAAAAGGGTCTTAATCTAGCGAAACGATCGGTTATTTTCATTTAAAAAATACAATTTAAATACTTTTTAATCTCAAACGCTAGTGTTGTCTTACTCCCCCTGAACTCTGTGTATTGTAGCTCAAGACAGTTAGGGTATGTCAAAAAAACTCCAACCGTATTTTCTCCCTCAACTTTAAAAATCATTTCAAAAGCATCCTACGTTGCTGCAGAAGTACCGACCCAGTCTTCGCACATGCAAGTGAACATGCAAAGAAGATCAAACACCCTTAACAAAAAAGGTAAAACAGCAATATAGGACGATTTTGAAGTTCAGGGAGAAAATACGGTCAGAGTTTTTCGACATACCCTAACTGTCTTGAGCTAGAATACACAGAGTCAGGGAAGGTAAGACCAGACGAGTTTCTGATATTAAAAGCTCACGTCTTGGATGACAAGAGGGTGAGTACATTATTTGTAAATTGTTGTTCTGGAAGTGAACTTCTCCTTTAAAGGTAAGCTCGGTAAAACAAACCGCATTAGAAAGCTTATGACAACCACAGTGTAATTCATTATTGAACTCTTACTAAAACAAAACAGTGATCATAATCATGCTGAGGCTGTGTAGTTTTAAAAGTGTTTAATATAGGCCGACTCGCGCATATCCGCTCCGTGCTATCGCGTCTCTGGACCGCAGCCAATGTCCGGGGCAGACTGTGCACGCTGCTGCGGTTCGCGTGACAATGCGAAACTAGACCTCATTTGCCCCAATTGAAAGCATATTTACACTGTCTGAATCATTCCCTATCGCCTACATTGTGCACTACATGCCATTCACCATACAGAAAACAATGTGTGAACAAGTGACTGATCTCAGCCGCAGCTTCAACGTCTATTTATAGTGGGGGGTGGGGCGATTCGGATTCTAGAGAGCATCTGATTGGATGTAAATTTTGATGAGAAGCTGAAGTAAAGGCTGATGTCATCAAAATCACTGATCCATATTGGCAGAAGTGAGAAACAGTAAGATTTGAATGCTTATATCTTCTAAATGCAAATTTTGTCATTGTTTTGGAGCATATTAGCTTATAGACAACCTCAAGGCTAACATATTCATACTAAAAAGACTAAATATTAATTTCATAAGGACTTTAAAAGACCAGCCCCTTAAAATATTGATATTGACCATTTTAACGATGTCCTTACTACCTTTTTGGGCCTTTGATCATGTCAGTTGCATTGCTGTCTATGCAGAGTCAGAAAGCTCTCAGATTTCAGAACCACATGAGGGTAAGTAATTTCATTTTTACATTAAATTTATCAAAAGTGACACTAAAGACATTACAAAAGGAAGTAAAGTTGGGATAAAGTTTGTAAAGATGCTATTTTTGGACAGTATCTAGTATAAAGTATAAATACTTATTCCTGGGACAATCTGCTGCATGTTTTGAACCTACAACCTTTTGCTCATGAGCCCAAACATTAACCACTAAGCCTCAGCACCCCAATTACATTGCCCACAACATGCTATCTTCTCCAGTCTCTGAGTATTCTGCATTTCTCAAATACTTTTCTCTCTCGTTTTTTGGTTTGCGTCCATCTCCACACACTCTTGTTCTCTCTCCTTCTCTGCATCTCTTTCCTTACTTAGCTGACAACACTTCTGGTCTTTATGTACACACTCTCTCTTTACCACAGCACGAAGCTGTTACGAATGAAGAAATAATGACAGAGGAAGCACTGTGCTTGAAAGTCTGTGAAAGACATAATGCAAAGATGCGCATGTGTTTGTGTGTGCGTGCATGCACATTTGTGGCAAGACAAACTGAGTGAAAAGAAGGAAAGAGATAGAGAGGTGATTAGCATCGGAGAGTGCACTCTCTTCTCTCGTTTTCGCTCTCACCAATTTCTCAAAACGAAAGCTTTGGATGCAGACCAGAGTTTCTTTGAAAGTTGCTGTGAAAATAGCCTGAAAAGGATGTGTGGGGTACATTTCTCTGGTATGTTTTACATGAACGCAGTCGTAAAAAGCTATAATTTGCATCTTTCACGCTCCTGGTCACACTCATACTATAAACACATTTCTCAAAGCGTTTTATCTCAGAAAAAAAAAAAAAAAAAAAAAAAAACTGTCTTTGGAGAGCAGCTCTCATTTTTCACATCTCTTGCATTGGCGGCGAACAAATGAAGGCGCTGTTCTGTGCATGCAAGTTTTTTGGAAAATCCAATGTGACAAAAACATGAATAAACAACTTCTCAGCTCTTAGTCGCTTGGACTAAGCGACTCAACGAAACGTGAAAAAAGCCTTGCAATACTTTCAACATCTCTGGGATGTTTTTTCCGCCTCTGCTCCCTTTTTCCATCTATTCCTGGCAGTTCTCCCAATCAATGCAATTCATCTCTTCTTTTCATACGGCTTTCCCTCAGAGACACGGACCCCCCCTCTCTATCTCTCGCATGTCAAATCTCTCACCTAACTGTCAAGGCTTCGTTTCATTGGCCGGTTTATGAAAGCACATTGGACCCAGAATGCAATGCTCTGCAAGCTAGGGGATGATACAGCTAGAGCGAAAACAGCGTTAACAAGCCGACCACCTGCTCTCATCTCTTCAAACAAACCTGAATAAGTCTGGATAACAGAAAATCCTGTTAAAAGTGTGCTACAGAGATTAGTAACTTGGTCTGTAATATCTTCTAAATCTCTTTCATAAAGTTTAAGTATAGCAGAGTTACTTGTTACATGTCATATCATATCGCGCTTCCATATTCAGCTCAAATATTCAGCTATCAGAGGAAGAATATAGGAAGGACAACAAGGAAAAACAGTGGGCTGGTTGCCATGGTGAAAGGAAAGTGACTAATGTTATTTGGCGTGGTTAGAATGGGAGGAGCCTGATAGAACGAGACTAATGAGGTTAGCGTATAGCAAGCTTTATTAAAGTGCTTAACACACACTTGCACTTTAGTGCCAACAGCCAACGCTGAAGCTGTTCCAGGCCGAGTTCCACGGGCCTGATTAGCGCGACATTCAGAACTGATTCCTGCAGTTTCACGCCCACCCACGGAGCTGCCTCTCTAATCCACTTCATAGTGATACAGTCACACAACTACAAACACTTCATCTTAATCAGCTGAAAGAGAGATAGAGATGAAAAAGTAAGGACAGAAGCAAATAAGAGTCAGACAAAGAATGAAAGAATACCAGAAAGAGTGACGGAAGAGTAAACAGAAATAAAAAGAGCACAAAAAATTGAAAGCAGCAGCACAATAAATTAGGGCCCTATGAAATCGGTTTTATTTTGTCCCAAATTCATTTTTTTTCCCATTTTAATCGTTCTGGATTGCACTTTTTTCCCCGTTTTAATTTTTCTAGACTCGGTTCAAATGGCTAAACAAAAAATAATTAATCAAAAAAGCGTGTCTAATTAATTAAAATCATGAAACGTTTAATAGCAATTTATTAATAGTTTAAGAAAAATTACATGAAGGCCCTATGATTTTTTTTTTCTCAAATTCAATTTTATTTTCACCAAATAACCACAAAACCAGTCTTAAGTAGCACGGGTATATTTGTAGCAATGGCCAAAAATACATTGTATGGGTCAAAATTATCGATTTTTCTTTAATGCCAAAAATTATTAGGATATTAAGTAAAGATCATGGTCCATGAAAATATGTAGTAAATTTCCTATCTTAAATGTATCAAAACTTAATTTTTCATTAGTTATATGCATTGCTAAGAACTTCATTTGGATAACTTTAAAAGTGATTTTCTCAGTATTTTTGATTTTTTTTGCACCCTCAGATTCCAAATTTTTAAATAGCTGTATCTTGAACAAATATTGTCCTATCCTAACAAACCATAAACCAATGGAAAGCTTTTATATTCAGCTTTCAGATGACTTATAAATCTCAATTTTAAAAACTTGACCCTTATGACTGCTCCTAAGTACCGGTCTGAATAATGAATCGCGAACCATCATTTCAGATCAGGACTGAAATGCAAATCACTCAATTTACGGAATGATTCAAGAAGCTGCTCCGAAGTCCCGATCTGAAAAAATGATTCATGATACGTGAAGTTCCGATCTAAATCAAATGATTCATGATCCATGCTCAGAATAATGAATAATGATCTGAATAATGAATCGGGAACCATCATTTGCACTGTCCAATCTATAAAGACTGTGTCTGTTCCTCGAATAGTGAGGTCAAAACGTAAATTTAATGTAGGATCTAGAAAAAATCTGATCGTAATTAAACCAGAAAAAAGCAAAATACACGAACAGAAACCATTTTTAAAGCTTGGGCTCCTAAACATTAGATCAATTGCACCCAAAGCAGTTATTGTGAATGAAATGATCACAGATAATAGTTTTGATGTACTCTGCTTAACTGAAACCTGGCTAAAACCTAATGATTATATTAGTCTAAATGAGTCTACTCCACTAAACTACTACTATAAGCATGAGCCCCGTCAGAGTGGTCGTGGTGGTGGTGTTGCAACAATATATAGTGATATTTTCAATGTTACTCAGAAAACAGGATACAGGTTTAATTCATTTGAAATACTTTTGCTTAATGTTACTCTGCCAGATATGCAAAAGAAATCTCTCCTATCTCTTGTTTTAGCTACTGTGTATAGACCGCCAGGGCCATATACAGATTTCCTAAAAGAATTTGCAGAATTCCTTTCGGAACTATTGGTTAATTTTGATAAAGTGCTAATTGTCGGAGATTTTAACATTCACGTTGATAATACAAATGATGCGTTAGGACTTGCGTTTACTGACCTAATAAACTCTTTTGGAGTTAAGCAAAATGTCACTGGGCCCACTCATCGTTTTAATCATACGCTAGATTTAATTATATCGCATGGAATTGATCTTACTGATATAGATATCGTACCTCAAAGTGATGATGTTTCTGACCATTTCCTTGTATCGTGCATGCTGCATATCACTGATATTAACTGTAGGGCTCCGCGTTATCGTCTTGGCAGAACTATTGTTCCAGCCACCAAAGATAGATTCACAAATAACCTGCCTGATTTATCTCAACTGCTCTGTGTACCCCTTAATACACAGGATCTAGACAAAATGACTAGCAATATGGGCACCATCTTCTCCGATACGTTAGAAGCTGTTGCCCCCATCAAATTGAAAAAAGTTAGAGAAAAACGTATTGCACCATGGTACAATAGTAATACCCAATCCCTCAAAAAAGAAACTCGCAATCTTGAGCGCAAATGGAGAAAAACTAACTTGGAAGTTTTTAGAATTGCATGGAAAAACTGTATGTCCAGATACAGACAGGCTTTAAAAGCTGCTAGGGCTGAGCATTTCCGCGAACTCATAGAAAATAACCAAAACAATCCAAGGTTTTTATTTAGCACAGTGGCTAGATTAACAAATAACCAGACACCACCTGAGCTAAATATTCCTTTACAGTTTAATAGCAATGACTTTATGAATTTCTTCACTGATAAAATAGATAACATCAGAAATACAATAACCAATGTAGATTATACTGCATCTAATATGTCAACTTCTTTCGTCGCACCCAAAGAAAAACTGCAGTACTTTACCGCTATAGGACAGGAAGAGTTAAATAAACTCATCACTGTGTCTAAACCAACAACATGCCTATTAGATCCCGTACCCACTAAATTACTAAAAGAATTGTTACCTGTGGCAGAAGAACCGCTTCTCAATATTATCAACTCATCGTTATCTTTAGGTCACGTCCCTAAACCATTCAAGCTGGCGGTTATTAAGCCTCTTATTAAGAAACCACAGCTAGACCCTAGTGAACTGGCAAATTATAGACCCATTTCTAATCTTCCATTTATGTCTAAAATTTTAGAGAAAGTTATATGTGCTCAACTGTGCTCATTCTTGCAAAAAAATAATATCTATGAAGAATTTCAGTCAGGCTTCAGGCCCCATCACAGCACAGAAACTGCACTTGTTAAAATCACTAATGACTTGCTTCTTGCGTCAGACCAAGGCTGCATCTCACTGCTAGTTTTACTTGATCTTAGTGCTGCGTTTGACACTATAGATCATGACATACTAATAGATCGACTACAAAATTATGCAGGTATCCAAGGGCAGGCTTTAAAATGGTTTAGATCCTACCTGTCTGATCGCTACCACTTTGTTTATTTAAATGGGGAGTCATCTCAGTTATCACCAGTAAAGTATGGAGTGCCACAAGGATCTGTTCTAGGTCCTCTACTATTTTCAATATACATGCTGCCCCTTGGTAATATTATTAGAAAACACGGGATTAGTTTCCATTGTTATGCTGATGATACTCAACTATATATCTCAACAAGACCAGATGAAACTTCTGAATTATCAAAGTTAACAGAGTGCGTTAAAAATGTAAAAGACTGGATGACCAACAATTTTCTGCTATTAAATTCAGATAAGACAGAGATATTACTTATTGGACCTAAAAACAATACACAGAATCTTTTGACTTACAATTTACAACTAGACGGATGTACTGTTACTTCCACTACAGTCAAAAGCCTGGGTGTTATATTAGACAGCAACTTGTCTTTTGAAAATCATATTTCTCATGTTACAAAAACAGCATTCTTCCATCTTAGAAACATTGCCAAGCTGCGAAACATGTTACCTGTTTCTGATGCAGAAAAGCTAGTTCACGCATTCATGACCTCTAGACTGGACTATTGTAATGCACTATTAGGTGGTTGTCCTGCATCTTCAATAAACAAGCTACAGATAGTCCAAAATGCAGCTGCTAGAGTCCTTACCAGGTCAAGAAAATATGATCATATTACCCCAATTTTAAAGTCTCTGCACTGGCTGCCTATTAGGTTCCGCATCAGCTACAAAATAGCACTTCTTACCTATAAGGCACTTAACGGTTTAGCTCCTGCGTACCTAACTAGTCTTCTACCACGCTACAATCCATCACGCTCCCTAAGGTCACAAAACTCTGGACTGTTGGTAGTACCTAGGATAGCAAAGTCCACTAAAGGAGGTAGAGCTTTTTCACATTTGGCACCCAAACTCTGGAACAGCCTTCCTGATAACGTTCGGGGTTCAGACACACTCTCTCTATTTAAATCTAGATTAAAGACACATCTTTTTAGCCAAGCATTCAAATAATGCATCTCATAAACTTTTTCTGCAGCTATATCTGATCAAATGTTCATTTTAATCTTTTAGCTCTGGTTTAACAAACCTTCCTTTTCTTAGTTTGAACAGCAGCTACGCTAATTATGTTCCTATTTGTTCTCTGTTTTTGCCATGGGATTGACATCCCATGGTAACTAGGAATTCACAAGCTCCAGTGTGGATCCAGAACACTTAAGAAAAGATGATGCCAACCCTTCAGAGGACTTCAGATGATGCCAACCCTGAAAACATACAACACTACCAAATTCTGCTACAAATTTATAGTGTTCTTTGTCTGTTTGATTATGTCATTAATTGATCTTTACCAGACATCTCTACCATATGTACATCAAGCTACTACTACATATATAGTAAAAATGTCAATTTGGTGTAAAGCTGCTTTGCAACGATATGTATCGTGAAAAGCGCTATACAAATAAATTTGAATTGAATTGAATTGAATTTCAGATCAGGACTCTGAGCGCAGATCACAAATCGTTCAATTCGTGGAATGATTCAAAAAACCCGCTCCGTAGTCCCAATCTGAAACAAATGATTCGCAATACACAAAGCTACGATCTGAATCAAATTACTTGCAAAGTTCTGATCTAAATCAAATTATGTGAGGACACGCTTCGAAGTTCTGATCTAAGTCAAATTATTTTGTGATACGTGATCTGATTGGAGTACTTTGAAACAGTGAATCATGTTGTGACACAATGGTTTTTATATGGTTTTTAGAATCATTACAAGCAATGTCGAAATTTGAGAATGAATGGCTCTTTTATTTTAATCTAGTTTTTGCTAGTGAATCGCTTAAAATGAAAAGAAGCCATGAGTTTGAATCAATCAGAGCAGTTCCGGCTTAAATGAGTATCAATTGATTTGGTTCATCTGTTCTGTTTGCGTCTTCAGGCATGTTTACACCACACTGTCAGTACTACTACTGGTTTAGCTCAATAGATTTATGACATTAACTGAAATAGGCTGAAGTATGTTTTTTTTGTTTTTTTGTTTTTTTAATTGCATGAAAAGATGTGCTCAATAAAAATAATAATTCAAGCACTTTTCAAGTATCTCTTTAAGAATACTGCTATTTTTTCAAAGAGTTTCCAGGCTTTAAATTTCACAAAGTCCAATTTAAGCACTTTAAGCACCTTATACAAACCCTGGTATTATGTGTTTTATTTTCTAAATAACTTTAATAGTAGTATTAGTAGGAGCAGTGCTATCATTACATTAGTCACAGTTTCTTCTAGTTAAACCGCACCTTTATTTTGACGGGTTGCTGTAAAGACCTGTAAGATTCTGTTTGTTTTTGATTTGACGATAGCTTTTCTTAAAAGAAATGGTAAAATGCTCATGAAGTGACTCTCAGAGCAGTTCTAGAAATTATGATTATGTGTTCATTTACTCATATATTGAGGTGACAGAGGCAAAACACTGTAAGCGTCACACGCTTCAGTATGTGTGTGGTAAACGAGACTGTGTGTCTGCGCCATTCATTCACGCAGAACATGCAGAATTCATATTTAAATAGTATTTTTGTAGCTTAATATTCACAGACACTAGTCGGTATCATGTTTTTATTTAAGTGTACTGAGCTACTTTTGATTTATTCATCCAAAATTTGTTAAACTCCGTGACATATAGTGTTATGCAGTAAATTCCATTTTTATAACTGAATTCTGTGATTCAGTCCACGTTTTCTGCATCACAGAAATCACAGGGCCCTAATAAATGCAAAAAAAAAGCAAGAACAAAATAGTGAAATAAAAAGCAAGAGTAAAAAAAATGAAAAAGGAAGTTGGTGTAAGTTCAGGAAAGAGCAAAAAATAAATAACAAATGCAAGAAGAACAGAGTGAAAAGGGAAAGAGCACAAAAGACAAATGAGCAAAAGAAGAAAGAATAAGCACATGAGAGAACAAAAGGGTCAAAGAAAGAACAGAAATAGGTAAGAATGAAAGAGTACAGTAAAGAGCAAGTGCAAGAAATACGGCAAAAGTAAGAGAGCAGAAAGAAAAATGGTCAAAAGAATGAAGGGGGAAAGAGCAAAAGAAAGATGGTCAATAGAGAGAGCCAAAAAAAGAGAAAAGAAGAACAGAAAAGAAAAAGAAAGGAAAACACCCAAGGACAGCCAAAAAAAAAGAGAGAGAGAGAGAGAGAGAGAGAGAGAGAGAGAGAGAGAGAGAGAGAGAGAGAGAGAGAGAGAGAGAGAGAGAGAGAGAGAGAGAGAGCTGTTGAAAAGGGTAAAGCGGCACATGAGCGAAGGAAGGAAGAAAAATAAGCAGGACAAATGAAGCAGAAGGGAGGTTAAAGAAACGTCACTCAAGGGACAAATGCAGATGAAGTGAGATGTAGAGCCCCTGAGGACCCCAACAAAACGTTCACAGCCGCAGAGGAGCGTGTGACACAAAACAGAAAGAGAAAAACTCCATGAGACACAAAACATGATCTTACAGGAGCTACCTCAGTTTGTCCTGAGAATCCCAAAACATCACAACCACTGCTCAATATTACTAGACTAGAAAGACGTGATGCAACGCGAATCACACACCATGAGTTCTGTGCACTGTTGTTTAATAAAACAACTAATTTAAATCATAACCATACAGTTCAATGTAATTAGGCTAATTTTTATTTATAAAACAAAGCCTTTTTAGAATTGGTATACATAGGAAATATTATTAAAATGTCGGTAATATAGTTCAATGTAGCTCAGAAGGTATCCCCTAACTTTTTTTGTCAGATGAACCCCTAAAATATTTACTTGAAGTAACCCCTGAGATTATAAGTCGATATTTTCACAAACACATTTGCAGTTTTGTGGCTCTCTGATGTATTATTTATTTATAAGTTACATTCATTTTGGCAGTTTTCTGTGGCATTTTTATACAGGACAGTATGAAAAGCAGACAGGAAGTGAAGTTGCAGAGAGAGTCAGGACTCAAACTCTGTTTGTCGCCCGTTATATAAAGTGCACTCCCCAAAAAACTATCATATCCAACAACATTTTTTTAATTTAAATAATTAGATTTTTCCTTCACTCCTGCAGTTCCTTCACAAACCCTGCCCTAGAGCAAAGGCACATCCATCCTGAAAGGATACAGATTTAGGGAGAAGGGACTGTTTGGACACACACACAACCACTGGAACTTCTCGACTATGTGCAGCTTATTCTTTTGAGTGTAGGTCAAAGGTCAACCCCCCAAAAAAGCCCAATCAATCAACATGAGGCAGAAGACCTGTCAGTCAATCACACTTAGCCATCAGCATTAAGACTGAGGGAGTGTCTCAAATACTAAACCCGCCACTGAGAATCAAACTCCTCAAATAGAGCCCTTATTTATAGACCATTTAAGCTGCAGATCAAAATCAAAGCAGACACAAATGGTGTGATAAAGCGGATCAGAATCGTGAGACCACACGCGGTGCCGTGTAGATTTGTGTGTGTGGTTCAGTCCAGGTGGGCCATCACAGGTGTGGCAGATTTACTACAAAACAGCAGCACCAAACGAAAACATTACAAACACACAAACACAGCTGTCAGGAGAGCTCAGGTGTCTTACAAACACACCACCCATCACACACACACACAGAGTGGTGTGATGATATATGGATTGGTTAGCGCTTATTGATTGGTGAATAATGACCAGATGTGACTCAGCTGGGAAAAATGCAGATGGCAGCAATGAACGCAAGAAAGCATGTGTGTGTGTGTTGAGCAGATGTTAATATCACCAAATTAAATATTCAAGCTTATATTGGTCTAGTCTCAGCCTCAGATAACAAACCTACGGATTAAGATTGCAAATTTAGGCAACTAATGGGACTACGGGCATTAATCAGACCACCTGAAAACACCATTATGGCCATGTACACACTGCAAGTTTCAGGAGTGACAACCGCATTTAAATGCGGGAGTGAGTCCCCACAAATCACCATTCCATGTTTGTACGGAGCAGTAGTTACACCCACATATGTAACAATAGCAACATTATGGCATCATGCGGGAGTGAATAAGAATTTAGCCGTTTGCTATCTGCCATATTTTTTTGTCCACTGATTTTAACTAAACTACCACTGATAGACTTGCTGTGTTTTGCTCGGGAGGCTGCTTTAGAGAACGCTGTCTTGCAGTGTTGCCATGTCCTCACATTTACAAGCGTGCTATTTGGCATGTTGTTTGGTCTTAACTCATAAAGCTAGGCACTTAATGGAGTTAATAATGTGGTCTGTTTGCGAATATGAGTTTAAGTGTTATAAAACAAAGCATTTGGGTGTTTTACTGTTTTTTTTGTGCTTGTTTGTTGTTTTCTATGAAGATCTGGCAACACTGACACTTTACCGCAGGGCTTGCGCAACTAGCCTCATGTCAAAATGTGCTAAGATTAAGACTTCTTTCATTGTTTTTTTTTTTGCATCTCACATACAGACAAAGACACATTTCTGATGCATGTTTAAATACGTCATTAACATCTAGTTGTACAGTTCAATTCCGTACACATTGCATAGAATTTCTCTAAATGCAGTTGTCACTACCTGTATTTTTCAGGAGTTCATACGGTTGTCGAATGCGGTTGTCACCCTTGTATTTTAGTGAATTATGTGTGTACAGAAAGCAATTAAGGAATAAAAGGTGAACGGACAACCGAATTTAGCTGCAGTGTGTACACGGCCTTTATGATCCTCATAGTAATACTTAAAAATATATAAATCACAAATTAAATCTTTTAAAGGGATAGTTCACCCAAATTACCCCATGATTTACTCACCCTCAAGCCATACCAGGAGTATATGACTTTAAAATAAAAATGTTGAAGAATTTCAAATTATAAGCCAAGAGGAGACTGATTTTCCTTTGCTGTAAACAAAACTTGGTTCTTGTGAGACTAGCATATTATTACCAGAGCTTACTCTACACCTACATCCTATGTCATCCACTGGAACGCCACTCTCTCATGAACACGGGTAAGTTGGTGGAAGAGATCACGTATATAAAGTTGCAAATATGGATATTTTTCTTACAAAAACACATCGCTTCATTTCAAAAGGCTTTATTAACCCCCGGAGCTGGGTGGAGTGCTTTTTATGATGGATGGACACACTTTATTGCACTTCAAAATCTCAACAGCCATTCACTGCCATTATTAAGCTGTCCTGGACGAGTCAGGACATTTATATAACTGATTGTATTCGTCTGAAAGAAAACAGTCATATACACCTAGAACGGCTTGAGAATGATTCATTCCAATTATAACATTTAAAAAATAAATCAAATTCTGTGAGATTAGGAAAAAACATAAGGTAAAAACAAAAGCATTAGCTGGCCACTTTACATCAGATGTTGAAATAGAAAGATTAAGAAAACAAACACAGATTAAGCAGACAAGACACATGTTGGAACTGAAACTTTAATTAGTCGAGTTTCAGATGAAATGAATAATACCTGAGAAAAAGGATACTTAAACACACAGAGACAGACAAACTCCCACACACATACACACACACACCCTTCCCCAAGGGCCCACCGGCGTTCTCCACTAAACAGCAAGACAGTCTCCATGGCTACGCTTTTAACACCTGATTAGGTCTTTTGATCCCTACTCTAAAATTATGTAACCTCAGGGCAGAGAAATGGACAGTCACGCCCAACAGAGTCACAGCATACACAAACACATCCAAAACACAACAAATCCAAAACACCTGCCTGCGCTGGCACAAACACGCACATGTCTGAGGGCACAAATACACCCAAACATACTCAAAACAGAAACACCTAGAAATAGTGGGCCAAACTGTGAAATACAACTCACATTAGCCTCATTTATTGTTAATACACACGCAAATACAAACCATCTGGAGGCCTGTGGGAAACATTACGCTGCTGAGAACGACTTCCTGCTATCGGCTAGGAGAGAAATGAGGGAGGGAATTAAAAAAAGTCAAAAAGATGAAAAGGCAAAGAACAAGAAAATGGAAGCAAGGGAGTAATGGGTAATAAAAGGAGGGGAGAGAGAGGGAAATGAGCTTATATGCTTGCAGAGAGCACAGCGGGATGGAGAAGAGGAGACAAGACTGGGAAAAAGAGGAGAGAGAGGGGGATCTGTGTGCACTGAGATCTGTAAGTACAGGCTTGCCTACAGGGCCTTAATGAAGGGGTTACGCGACACAGGCACGGGTCAGCCAGAGGTTGCCGCAGCAACCATGATATCATCAAAAAAAAAAAAGGCCGGTGTGAGTCAACGCGGGCCGCTCGGCCACAGGGCAGCCAAGGGGCGGGTCAAAGGAATGTCACTTTTATACGTGCCAGGACGCAATAAACAGCATTCCTCGTTCCTTGCGTAAAAACACCAAGTACCGCCAAAGAGACACAAAGAGAGGAATACAAGCAAACAGACTGCTGAGAGGAGGCAGGGAGAGAGGAAAAGCTTCACACATCAAAAGGGTAGCCCACAGAGTTTAGATTTTAGGGCTTTTGGGGTTTGGGGAGGTTTCCGTCATGGAGGTCGATCTCACGAAACTCTGTCACTGATGGACAAACACTCGGGCTTTGAGTTAAATGGTCCCAAGCGGTGCATGTGGGTGTGTGAACGGGTGAAACGTTAAGGATTGCTCATGTAATCTGGGAAGTGGAGCAAGGAGAGAGAAAGTGAACTTTGTTCATAGTGAGTGTGGTCCTGCACTCAAGAGGGATGTTTTGGGCTGTTAACGTTTTCCAGGACCTTGCATCTGATCAACATATAACCAACTGTATTCACATGCTATTTAAAGTCATACACTACCAGTCAAAAGTTTTTGAACAGTAAGATTTTAAATGTTTTAACGAAGTCTCTTCTACTCACCAAGCCTGCATTTATTTGATCCAAGGTACAGCAAAAACATTTTAAAATATTGAATGTATTTTAAAATGTAATTTATTCCTGTGATTTCAGTGCGGAATTTTTTGAATCGTTACTCCAGTCATGTTATCCTTTAGAAATCATTCTAACATTCTGATTTGCAGATTTTTTTATTTTTTATTTTTGCTGATATTCTGATTTTTATCATGCTGAAAACAGCTGAGCAGAATTTTTGATTAACAGAAAGTTCAGAAGAACTGCATTTATCTGAAATAGAAATCTTCTGTAACATGTCTTTATCATCACTTTTGATCAATTTAAAGCATCCTTGCTAAATAAAAGTATTAATTTCTATAATAATAGCACTCAACTATTTTAAATATTGATAATAATAATAAATGTTACTTCAACAGCAAATCAGCACATTAGAATGATTTCTGAAGGATCATGTGACACTGAAGACTGGAGTAATGATGCTGAAAAGTATAAAGTGTAGCTCTGATCATAGGAATAAATTACATTTTAAAATATATTCAGATAGAAAGCAGTTATTTGAAATAGTAAAAATATTTCACAATATTCCTGCTTTTGCTGTATTTTGGATCAAATACATGCAGGCTTGGTAAGCAGAAGAATCATTAAAAACATTAAAAATCTTACTGTTCAAAAACTTTTGACTGGTAGTGTAACTTTATAAACAAAGCTGAAAAAACAAATCAAAGAACTCTTTCATATATTCAATGCTATGAACAGCACAAATGCTGGCAAATCAAGTGTCTATTATACTTACTCTTTTGAAGTGGTCACTGCAGCAATCTAGGAACACAATTTATGCTGCAATAAAACCTTCCATAGGTCCATAGGTGTTAGGCAAGCCAATCAGATCTGAGATTGCTATTTTGAGAAAATCCATGCAATTTTTATGTACAAAGTGAATCAGATGCACCACGAAGAGACTGTAGACTGCACAATTACAATTAAAGTTGCATAAAGCATACTTCACCAAAGAGAATTCTGATGTTTTACTGGAAGTTCAAAGATGTATTGCTTAAAATACATGGTCAAAAAAAAAAAAAAGAAAAAAAAAAAAGGAATGCCAACTTTAAAGTCTGTGTAAAGGCAATTCAGAGAATTGTTTCTAAAAACATTATAGATGTTTGAAATACATTTCTGAAAACACGTTACAAAGACCTAATGTAGTACTGAATTGTGGAGCTAGACTGTTAAACAGTTTTTCACCATTTTTTGTGTTCAGGATTTTTTGTGTGGGCCTGAAATCATGTCTTGATGACACACTGGAGCCACTGAGCTTGGGTCCTTCCCTTAAAGGGGTCATTGAATGCAAAGTTCACTTTTACATGTTGTTTGAACATTAATGTGTGTTGGCAGTATATGTACAAATCTACCCTATAATGATAAAAATCCATGCAGTGGTTTTTAATTAAGCTGCAAAAATAATATCCCCTTTTTCAAATCGAGCCATTCTCAGATGCCTCAGAGGCCACTCACACCATAGCTGATTGACATGAGCATCTTATCTCAGATCAGCTGTAACAGTCCGACCTCCATTGTTTCGATGTCGGAGCAGGGATGTAAGTTAGACAAGAATATCTCAGATTGAGCGATTGAGGTGTTGTGTTGCTGGATGTAATTTCACAGTGACTGTCATTTACTCCCGACATCTGAACCGCTGAAGATGCAGTGGATTATGTTTGTTTGTGAATGGACTGCGCCTCCCGATCTACATATATCCGTCTATGTTCGCGCAAATCATTCGTTATCCAGCTTGACTTACAGCAGAAGTGAGTATAAGGGTTTTTTAATAAATCTTTGCATTCGCCTTTCCTAATAACGCGCTAGTTAGGAAGTTTAGAGGCTAAACGTGGCTAAAGTAAACAGGCTCATCACTCCACAGAGAAATGAGAGGGGCGGGGCGAGCAGAGCTCATTAACATTTAAAGCAACCTCGACCAGAACAGGATGATTTTTGCAGAGCTGATTTTGACAAGGTAAAAAAGATGTTATTTACACTACCATTGAGAAATTTTAACCAAAGCATGTTATAGACTTTTCATTAAGACCCTAAAGAATCATATCAACTTGTGAAAAATGGGCATCTGATGACCCCTTTAACACTAAAAATAACTATAATCAGTGATTCACCCACTCAAATCACAAGTTACTCTCATTACTGATACTACAGTCTACAGTTTGCCAGCTAGCTATGCCTTTGTCATGTAAATGCATATCACCTGTATGTGATCATTTACAAAAAGCTTGGTCTCCTTATTTAAACTGATTTGTATTTGACAGTTGAAAGAGACAGCAGCTTTCCTGCCAGTGGCCGAGGTTTCAGTGCCGCCATCACGCCAATATTTTGATAACTTGATTTATTTACTTGGCATTTTTTTTAGTACTTTTTATTATTTGGCCTGATCACAATTTTGAGGGAAACAGCTAATAATTGTGCTTTTTTTAATAGGCATGCCATCTATAGAAGAGACCCTAAGCCTCGCCTCACAAGGCCATTAAACCACCCGCTCATCAATTAAACGGAAGACCTTCTCCGTTCTGCCTCTCATAATGACATATTAGATTCAAAATGTGCGCTCTGGGCTAACAACACAGCTGGTAACGCTTTCTCAATGCCAAATATGGAAATTCATAACATCATTCCCACATTCAAAGATGTTTTAGAATCTGATTAAATATTAATACATTTCTGCATGTGTGTGTGCGAGGAAGATCAAAGAGTAGCTCTGAATTATATTACCACTCTCTGCCTCCTGCTCTGATGCTGACCCCAGTCACATGACCCCTCACATCTGACCTACGACCCGTGAGCTGTTTCTCTTTGTTTCATCTCTGACAACCCAGCTGACCTACTGGCCACAGAAAGCAGAGTCACGTCGGCTCAGAACGGGAGGAGAAAGTGATGAGGTTAAACCATCATTATGTTGGTGCTCGGTTCCCTAAGTCTCACAGAGAAGATCAAGACACCAGTGTTTCCTACTAAGATGTGTTTTTGCTGAATGTAAACTACCATTTAAAAGTTAGTATGTTTATTTTTGAAAGAAATTAATTCTCTGATGCAGCACGGTCACATTAAATTAATCAAAAGTGACAGTAAAGACATGTATTATGTTACAAAAAAATACCTTTAATATAAATTTTAGGGCTGTCACATGATTAATCGTGATTAATCGCATACAAAATAAAAGTTTGAGTTTGCCTAATATATGTGTGTGTACTGCGTGTAATTATTATGTATATATAGATACACACAAATTAATGTATATATTTAAGAGAAATGTTATGTACTAAATATTTTTTTATTTATATATAATATAAATTACATACAAATTATAATAAATATTTTAAAAATATATACATAAATGTGTTTGTATTTATATATACATAATTACACACACATATATTAGGCAAACTTTTATTTTGTAAGCGATTAATCGCGATTAATCGTTTGACAGCCCTAATTCTGTTCTTTTTAACTATTTATCAAATAACCCTGAAAAAACTACTGTTTTCAGTAGCACCAAATCAGCATATTAGATCTATTTCTAAAGAATCATGTGACACTAAAGCACCATTCTGACTGATTCAGTAAGTTCATTCAGTGAATGATTCATTTGATTGATGAATTTGTGAGTCTTTGTGAGCAAATCATTAAAACACTCGGTTTTCAGTCATTTGTCTTCACTAGTTGTGCTGTGTTTCTGATGAATCATTCATTTTAATTAATCAAATTCACAATTTAGAAGAAATACAATTTCTTTTTCTTTACATTCAGCAACAGCAGTGTGATTCAGAAACACTGTGAGACACAGATCCCATTCATTCAATCTAATAACCAGTTCAATGAACATTCTGCCTCCTACACAAACCGAACACAAGCCTCGTCTCAAAGTCTGTTCACAAAAAGGTGAACCCCGGGCGGCATCCAGGCAAGTCATTCACAAACACACAAATACATCTGCATCACACGCACAATAAAACTGCTTGTGATTAGTCAGCAGGCGACCCGCTTGCTTGTTTCAGCGATGTGGCTTTTGGAGCTCTGTGGTAAGAAGATTCACCATAAACAGCTGACATTCAGCCCGTCTCCGTACGTGTCCACTGATGCGGAGTGAGAAGAGATGAGCAGGTCCTTTCAATTTATTATATCTATGGGAGCTAGGAGACAGACACGCACAGGGGATTGTGGGATTGACAACACATCGGAGCTAGCAGTAAGAGCGTCAAGAAGTTGAGAAATGTTCGACTTTATGCAAATGTGAAGCAAGGAAAGCAGACAGCTTATCGGTGCGAGGTGAAGCCACTGACATCTATAATAATCTGCTGACAGTAAAAGAGTTTCAATATTTGAAACATTGTTACATATTCAGATTTCAAGAACTGTATACACCACCATTTAAAGTTTTGGGGTCAAGGGTTTCTGAATACTTCAGCAAGGATGCATTAAATTGATCAACAGGGACAGTAAAAACACTTATGATGTTATAAAAGATTTCTATTTCAAATCTCTTGGCTTTCTAGTCACCAAATCCTGAAAAAATATGTATTTATCACCGTTTCCACAAATTGAGCAGCACAGTTGTTTTCAATTTTGATAATAAAAGAAATGTTTCTAAAGGATCATGGGACACTTAAGACTGAAGTACTTTGACATCACAGGAATAAAATACACAAGTATTTTGTAAAATTTGTAAAATACTTTATTGTAAAATTTTGTAAAATACTTTATTCTTTTGTAAAATACTTCAATACTCTTTTACAGTAGTGGGATCAAATCCCTTGTGAACATACACTTCCAGTCAAAAGTTTCTGAACATTAAGATTTTTAAAGAATTCTCTTCTGCTCACCAAGCCTGCATTTATTTGATCCAAAATATAGCAAAAGCAGTAATATTGTGAAATGTTTTACTATTTAAAATAACTGCTTTCTATTTAAATATATTTAAAAATCTAATTTATTCCTTTGATCAAAGCAAAATTTTCAGCATGATTACGTCAGTCTTCGGTGTCACATGATCCTTCAGAAATCATTCTAAAATGCTGATTTGCTGTTCAAGAAACACTTTATAATTATTATTATTAATAATTATTGTTATTATTATCATCAATATTTAAAACAGTTGAGTAAATTTTTTTAGGATTCTTTGATGAATAGAAAGATCCAAAGATTATTTATCTGAAATAAAAATATTTGTAACATTATACCATTCAAAAGCTTGGAGTCAGTTTATATATATTTTTTTCTATAAATAAATTATAGAAATGAATACTCTGATTTAGCAAGGATGCTTTAATTTGATCAAAAGTGATGATAAAGACATTTATAATGTTATAAAAGATTTCTATTTCAGATAAATGTTTTTTTCTAAACTTTCTATTTATCAAAGAAACCTGAAAAAATTCTACTCGGCTGTTTTCAACATCATAATACAATGATAAAATAATAATAATAATAATAATAATAATAACATGTTTTTGAGCAGCAAATTAGAATATTAGAATGATTTCTGAAGGATCATGTGACTAGAGCAATGACACTAAAAACTCAGCTTTGAAATCACATGAATAAATTACATTTTAAAATATATTCAAATAGAAAAGTTATTTTAAATAAACATATTTCAAACTTTTACTGTTTTTGCTGTACTTTGGATAAAATAAATGCAGGTGAGTAGAAGAGACTTCTTTAAAGCACATTAAAAATCTTACTGTTCAAAAACGTTTGACTGGTAGTATAAGAGACTTAAAGTCTTACCTATTTTAGTGTTCTTCCTTAACTTTCTCACCTATTTAGCCTCTTTATTTCAATCTAAAAGACAGCTGTAGGGGTTTGCACGCCCCACGTAGACACAGAGTGTATGGTGTTTGCCCCTTCACTGCCCCGAGTCTGTCAGATCAGAGGTGGCCGCTAACAATAAGCTGTTATGCATGTGTCTGCTCGACCGCACCTCCTGCTATTCTTCGGCACAGATAGAAATCAGAGGGAGAAAGACAGAGTCAGAAAGAGAGAGAGGTGAGAGGGAGCGGCACCCTTTGCCCACTGGGACTCATGGGTATCAGTGTGTTCTTTGATCTTTGGCTTTTCAGCAGCTCATGGAGTCCACCTGCATGTCCCTGCGCCACCTCTCCCCCCTAAGAAACACTTGAACCCCCCTGGATGAGGTCCAGGGATGGCATGGTTTCAGCTTCAGGTGGCACGCCCTTAGATCATCCCATGCATCTCACACAAAAGCATTCAGTGGGACACTTTGGAGTATTTGGTCACTTTGTGTTTTTACTGATTAAATAGCTATCAAATGACTTTCTGACTGGTTTCTGATTTACAAGCTCCTGCAATTGAATTTGATTCTGGTCCACGTTAGCAATTTTCACAAAACATATATTACAAAAGAAAGTCTTTTTAACTTCAATCCAATGTTTTTTTGTTTAGTTTTCCATTAAAACATACAATTTATAATAGCCATTAAGAAATTTAACTTCATTGGACACATTCTATGTTTTTAATTCACCAAAAAATATTGTCATTTGTTAATGAATTAAATAGTGGACAGGTTGTATTTGACTGTCACGACAAAGAAACCAACTCAAAAGAGTATTTTTTTCATGAATCAGAATAAACTAGTCAGGTTGCATGTTTCTGATTCACTAAAAAGAACCAGCTTAATAAGAGTCATTTGTTTAAGAATCAAACTACACTGGTCAGATTGTATGTTTCTTATAGACTAAAAGACATGGCCCATTAGACTCACTGAACCAGACTATTCTGGCCGCTCTGTACATTTCTGATTCACTACAAAGAACAGGCTTGTAAGAGTCATTGTTTGTGAACTAGTCTATATTGGCCGCTCTTTACACTTCTGATTCACTAAAAAGAACCGGCTCGTAAGAGTCATTGTTTGTGAACCAGTCTACAGTAGTCAACGTTTGAAGTGGATTAAAACCTTTCATCAAAGTTGTCCTAAATCCAAAACAATACCCTCTTCTTGTCTTAGGACAACTTTAATTAACTTTTTTGATCCACTTCAAATGTTGACTACTGTATATTGGCCGCTCTTTACATTTCTGATTCACTAAAAAGAACCGGCTCGTAAGAGTCATTTGTTTGTTAACCAGTCTATACTGGCCGCTCTTTACACTTCTGATTCACTAAAAAGAATCGACTCATAAGAGTCATTTGTTTGTGAACCAGACTTTACTGGCTGCTTTTTACATTTCTGATTCACTAAAAGGAACGGCCTCATAAGAGTCATTTGTTTGTTAAACGGACTATCCTAGCTGTTAAATACATTTCTAACTCACTAAAAAGAAGCAGCTCGTAAGAGTAATTTGTTTGTGAACCAGACTATACTGGCCGCTCTCTAGATTTCTGATTCACTAAAAAGAACCAGCACGTAAGAGTCATTTGTTCGTGAATCAAAAAAGTTGTATGTTTCTAATTCATGACAAAGAAACCAGCTCAAGAGAGTCATTTCTTTCTTGAATCAGAATAAACTAGTCAGGTTGCATGTTTCTGATTTACTAAAAAGAACCAGCTCAGCAAGAGTCATTTATTTAAGAATCACACTACACTGGTCAGATTGACTATACTGGTCACTCTGTACATTTCTGATTACTTAAAAAGAACCGGCTCGTAAGAGTCATTTGTTTGTAAACCAGACTATATTGGTCGCTCTGTACATTTCTGATACACTAAAAAGAACAGGCTCATTAAATTTGTTTGTTCGACAATCAGACTATAATTATCACACTTTAAGTTTCTAATTCACTAAAAAGAGAATGGTTCATAACAGTCCTTCAGGAGTGGTCTACACTGGCAGTGCTGCATCACATTCAGTAAACGCTGCGAAGTCACATTTACGACTCAGGTAAAATATGATTTCATTTGCCATCTACTTCCTGCACTAGTACACAGATACTGAAGCAGCCACATAATACAGCATCTGACAACTCAGATCTCAGGATAAGAATTCTTCTCCTTAGCACTAGTTTGCTCCCATGTGTGAGTGCGTGTTTTGTGCTCTAAAAGCAGAGCATATCATGTGTCAGACTTAACAAAACCCCTCTGAAGACCTAAATAACAGACCTGCCACTCACACAACGCTCTGTTATCATGTAGTCTCAGATGCATTCCTGGTCCTTACACCAACTCTGAATCACAAGCTCTGTTTGAAGCTACAACCGCTGCAAAAAGCCCTTTCCACCGGCAGCAAGGCTGTTTACACCACCTCAGATACACCCTTAAATAGGCTGGCGTGTGAAAACACAGCGGGCACAAAGAGAGAGAAGATAAGACGCAATCACTGCCAAGTTAGTTCATGCGAGAGTTGACTTTTTTGAGTTTTAGAGCTCACAGTGATGATCAACCTTACATTACCTCACTTTACTGGATTCAGCCAGCTCTGGCAAACAGCCTAATGCTAATGACAGTGTTCTTTAAGCGTGATATGTACACTGACAGGCTAATCAGAAAAGACTGTGTGGGGAGAGTTCATCAGATTTGATTATTTTCAGAGATGTATTCTTGCTCTAAGGGCACTTTGGAATAGGGAGCTGTTGTTATTGTAGCAACGCCAACTAAAGGACGAACAAGTGTAATCATTTAGATGATTTCCAAACAAAGGCAAATCTAAAAATGGTGGGTTTCTGATCCAGAGTGTACAGAAATGGAACTAGACTGGGGAAAAAAATCATGTTTTGTAACATTAGAAATGTCTTTATCACTTTAGATTGTTATGCATCACTTAAAAACATAACAAATAAAATTCACATGAAAAACAGCACTACAACAGATTGTGTAGGAGACAACAGTCAAACTTAGTGAGTCATCTTAGGGTAAAAAACCCTAATGAGCTTCTTTTGAAGACAGGAAAATAAGATTATCTTTTAAACTTAATTTAACAGAGAGATGACTAGTTTATTAGGCCAATTCAGCTGTCATTTCACAGCACTGATGTTTATGAACAACAAAAGAAGGATATTAGAAGATTATAGACCGGAGATGTCTGACTTAGAATGTCACCTCCCATCATGCTTTGGGTGGAGGCCTCTTTCTGTCCCACAAGTCTGTGTGGGAGAGATGACAGAGGGCTTGATTGTAGGGACACCTGTGTTTTGTTACTGTGCAAAACCGAAAGGTGAAACACAACAAAACACACAATCACAAAACTGCTGCTATGACAACTATCTTGATCCGCCGGGACACTTTGTTTGAAAGTTATACTGGCAGAAACGTGCACGCTCTCACTCAGACACAAACAGCCACAAACACAATGGTGTCCGCTTGCAGCGTTTTTTGCTTTTTTTTTCTCCCCTCTCATACAGAAAAAGAAATAAAGACATCCAAGTACACAAACACACCAAACAACAACAAAAAAAAAAACCTGGATAAGAGGCAGTTAATGCAGCTTTTTCTCAGCAGGGAAGGAGGCTTACCTCAGCTGCTTGAGTTGCTTTAGAAGAAGCACAATGGCCTGAGCTAATAAGATTCTCTCTAGTGCCGTCTGCTAGGGCTGCACGATTAATTGAAATTACCTGAAATTGCAATATGGCTTAATGCGATTATACAATCGCAAAGTTTCCTTTGCTCTGTGTTTCCAGTCGTTCTGCTCATTTCATAGTGATGCACAGCACTGTGTTCAATTACACAAGAGCAACATCCACCATCTTACCAAAATGCATCTAACCAAAAACACCAAAACAAAAGTTTTATAAACTGACAGTTTTAGGGCTCTGTGATTTTCACAGCGCAGAAAACCTGGACAGAAATGCGAAATCTAGTCATAAAAATGGAATTTACTGTATAACGCAGGATGCCACAGATTTGGCCAAATTTTGAATAAACAAATCAAAAGTAGGTCTTAAGCACACTTAAATCAAAACACGATATGAACTAGTTGTGAATATTAAGCTGCAGAAAGACTATTTAAATATGAATCCTGCATTTTCTGCACGTCTCTGAATAAATGGCTCAGCCGCCTCAGTACAGGAATACATGAACATCCATCTCTAGAACTGCTCTGAAAGTCACTTCATGAGCATTTTACCATTTCTTTTGAAAAAAAAAAAAAATTATATCATCATATCACATAGAAAAATAAAAGTTTGGTTTAACTTGAAGAAACTGTGACAGAAATAAATTACTTAATGTAAGGATAACACTACTACTAATAATAAAAATATTAAAACATTATTTTAATTAAATATTTAGCAGATTTTTTTTACCAGGATTTATTTATCAGAAAATGTAAAAACACAGCACAGTATTTCTGAAAAATTAAATAAATAATGTACTATTTTATAAAATCAGTTAATTAGAGATGCTTTTGATTTAATTTAATTTAATTAAACCATTAAAATGGGAACCAGAAAATTAATGGACAACACAGAATTAGTGAAAAAAAAAAAATGAATTTGAGAAAAAAATTAAATGCATTTCATACGGCCTTAAAATTATAATTGTAGTTAAATAATTTCAAATTTCAATAAATTGCTGTTAAATAGTGCAAGCTGCATGATTTTAATTAATTAGACATGGTTTTTGATTAATAAATTGTGATTTAACCATTAAAAAAAAAAAAAAAAAAAAAAAAAAAAAAAAGAGTCTAGAAAGATTAAAAAGGAAAAAAAAAACAAACAGAATTTTGGGGAGTGGGGGGCAGGAACATTTTCACCAACGTTAAGTATGTTTACATGTGAGGTCAGATATTAAAAAGCAACTACAACAACAACAACAACAACAACAATATATAAAAAATGTGAATTATTGCTTAGCCTGATTGAAATCGCACTTTTAAAGCACATAGAAATTAAATGTGTTCCAACATCAGAGAAAGTTATTTTTCTAGACTCCAAGAAACATTCCTCCCTGTATTTATTTTCCTGAATGTGAATTAGACTCCTAAACAACCTTTTTATTTAGAGTTCATTAACCAAAATAATGATACAGATGACAGTGTGAACAGGAAAAAAACATCTCAAATTCCCTAAACACCTAATTAATTCAGAAATGATTCTTCTTTTCATATCATGCCATGAGTTTGGAGCAAGTCTCCAAGGCCAGACCATGACCAGACTTGATGGGGTCAGACAAACAATTCTCCACCGATACAGCCATCAGACTAACAGAAATCCATCACTGAGTTTTTCTGCATGTAAAAACAGATGTTAACTATATGTGCTGATGTATGGGACTCACCCTAACTGGAGTGCTCTTGGCCGGGACCCTCTGTGACTGTGCCCCTGTGGGGCCCGGATCCCTCTGGCCTCCTCCAGCACCCTGCGCTCGGACTCCCGCTGCTGCCGATCCATTAGTACACGTGCCATGCATGCTTCCCGTCCTCCTTGGCCTCTGCTTGATACCGTCCAGTAGTCGCACTAGGAGGATGTTGCTAGGCAACTCATCCACGCCACTTTCCACTAGTGTGCGGCACTCCGGGCAGCGCAGTTCTCCACGCGACCCCACAATTCCAAGCAGGCAGCGCCGGCAAAACGTGTGCTGGCATGGCAAAACCTTCGCCGTAGCGTCTAGCCGCTCCAAGCACACCGGACACTCCAACAGGTCTAGGAGCGCAGACTCGTCCATTTTCACACTCGCACAATCTTTCTCAGTGTAGTCGTTCATTCAGTCAGTTTCGCCTCTCCGAAGAGAGAAGCACATGGTGTGGGTGAGTGGATATAAGGTTGTTTGGAGGGAAAGTCCAATCCTGATGTCACGTCACTCCCATGCCGCAGTCATGATCATGTCTCTTGCATTCACTGTGGAGAATCAAAGAAAAAGATATCATATGACACTTCTGTCTTACAGAGCATTACACGTGTGACATATTCTGTGGTTTCTTTTAATAGCGGATGAGCACACAATGAGGATGTTCAAGGAAAGTAGTTTCCCAAGAAAATCTAAAATGCTCAAAAACAACTAAACTGGTTTTCAAATGCACAGTAAACTTGGCACAAATAGCAAAAACACTGCACTGGAGCAGACAATAAGCTCCAAACATTTCACTAGGGATCACAAGGTATTTAATGATTCTGGTTCCGCTCAACAATTTTGTTCCTAAATTCTTACTGCATTTACTTTTTACAAGACAATTACTACCAATAGTGTTTTCATGACGCATCATCCATCAACCACGCTGGCAGCACTGAACGTAAACAATGCCACTGAACCAAATGGAACTCACAAATTTTGCTGATAATTGCTGCTAAAAATGGTCAATTATTGTCATGTTTTAGGCTGAACTAATCGGTCGGACCAGGAAAAACATTTGTAGTATTATAGACTGCCTAAACTTATAACAAATCAAGGAGAGGAGTGCAAAAAACTGTCTGAGCAACAAAAGACGTTTGTAGTCAAAATGAATCAGGATTTCCAGGGCAAGAATCCTGACAACATTCGTGTTTGTTCTTATCATTTCCGGTCGTGGAGGTGAAATATTAGGCTAATATTTTAATTAATACTGCTCGCATGTATCTTTACCACCTATTAACTTTAGTTTTGCACACTTCTCCTTGATTTGTTATAACTTTTGGCAGTCTACAGTGCTCCAAATGTTTTTCTTGGTCTGACCAATTAGTACAGCCCAAAACATGACAATAACTGATCATTTTCAGTAGCAATAATTGGCAAAATATGCTAGTTTCATTCGGTTCAGTGTCAAAGTTTATGTTCAGTGCTGCCAATAAGGCCGACTGATGACCCGTTGTAAAAACACTCTGTATAATATTACATTTAAACATCAAATCAAAGTTTGTGAAGCTACATGGTTACTTACAACCTAATGTGAACACGAGTTACAGACAAACGTGTAGATAAAAGCACCTGTCGTTCACTGTTTGCTGTAAAACATCACGCACAACACTTTGTACGCGTTTTTTCATTGTATTGTGGTCAGTTTTCAAAACACGATTGGTTATCGCTTAGTTTCAGGAGTTATTTGAACAGACTCACATATAGCAGTGTAAGGTTGATACATTTGTACCACTGCTTACAATGTTGCTAACGTTGGCTTAGTAGTTGTTGGTTTTATTCAAGACTTTAATGACAGCCGGGGCGAGGGTAACTGTTTGAACTTGCAAACTTTGCTGATAATTGCTGCTAAAAATGGTCAATCATTGTCATGTTTTGGGCTGAACTAATCGGTCGGACTGGGAAAAACATTTGGAGTATTATAGACTGCCTAAAGTTATAACAAATCAAGGAGAGGAGCGAAAAAAAATGTCTAAGCAACAAAAGCCGTTTGTGGTTGTGGACAACATTCATGTTTGTTCTTATCATTCCTGGTCGCAGAGGTGAAATATTAGGCTAATATCTTAATTAGTACTGCTAGCAGGTATCTTTACCACGTATTAACTTTAGTTAAAAACCTATTAACTCTAGTTTGTCAAAACATTGTGCCCTTTCCTATTTTCTTTTTAGTCTTACTCTATATGATTTAGCAGCTCCCACGTTTTTCTGTGGTTTAGACAGCATAAATTAGCAGCACAGTGTATTCAGTAGTACATAATCCATGATGTTGTTTACATCCGAGTATCTCCAGTATGGCCGGGCATCCGGGTAACTGACCAAATCGTGACGTACAAGTGCAAACCCTCTATAGCTATGTATTAAATAACAATAGCATATTCATTTATTTTTATAAAATACCACTGACACTTCACTACAATGAACAGGTTCATAAAGGACGCTTCGACTGGACCTCCCTTGCGCGTTGCGTTTTTGATTCACTCAAAAGAACCGATTCATAAGAGTCATTCAACCAGCTATCAGACAACACTGCTCGTGCTGAGTGCTTGATGCTCTCCAGTTCGCGTAGTTATACACTACTGTGTGCCATTGTGTAATATAAATAAGTTGTTCACTAAAAATTGCAAAAATAAAAACTTTACTTTAAATACCCGGATGATGCACTTAATTACCCCCCACAAAAAGTGTGAAATCTTAGACAATTCATGAACTCAACTGTAGCAGCTTATGGAAGAGTGGAAGAGACGGAATAGTACATCGTGCGTAGTATACAGCATGTCATTTAGTACACAACTTTATTTTTGTATGGTATTCCGCCCGCCTTTACAGAAAAATGCACGTTTGAGAGGGAACGGAATGGTATTGAAACCACTGGAGTCCTGTATTTCTTAAACGACCTGTTTTTTAGTCCCAGCTATACATAACACAGTCCCCAAACGGACTTGGCAACAGGAATAACTCTGAAATAACTAAAGAGAGTTTACCGTCACGTTTGGTCAGTTGGCGAGAGGAGACGTCGTGTCTAAACTGCAAATATGCGTCCAAACGAGGATGTAGTGCTCGCCTCGCACCCGTCCTGTCCCTCCTCGAACCTCATCCACTAATCTACCGGTTAGCCCGATTCACACACTCAAAATACAAGGATATATAAAGGCAAAAAACCGCATAGAGACTAACTGCAAATTCAGACATGTTTAGCTTATTGATCTGAACTAAATTATTGTGTATAGAAACGTTACAAAATGTTATAAATCGAAAAAAATGCAGTCAACATAAATATAATTAAAGGCTAATTTCCTCCAAAATACTAAATATGATCGTAAGCAAATTGACAGCCTCAGTTACTACTAATATTGTAAAGGAGGGAAATGCAGTGTGAACGGTGACTGAGGCTGTCAGTCCCTAACATCTCCTTTTGTGAAAGTCATAGGTTTATAACAAAATAAGGCTTAGTAAATGATGAAGAATTTACAGTTTTGCGTAAACTATCCCTTTAAACCTTCAACACAAACAGTCAACCTCGCCCTGTCTGTCGTTAAAGTCTTGAATAAAACCAACAACCTTGTATTTAACAACTACAAAGCCAACATTAGCCACATTGTTTCCGAGTAGCGGTACAAATGTATCAACCTTACACTGTTATAAGCGAGTCTGTTTAATTAACTCCTGAAACTAAGCCATAACCAATCGTGTTTTGAAAACTAAACACGACACAATGAAAAAAACGCGTACAAAGTGTCGTACGTGATGTGTCACAGCAAACAGTAAACGACAGACGCTTTTATCTACACGTTTGTCTGTAACTCGTGTTCGCGTTGGTTGTAACCATGTAGCTTCACAAACTTTGATTCGATGTTTAAATGTAATGTATTATCTTATAACAGTGATATTTGCGAGAGCACAACACGCTACCTTAAATAAGGGCCCCTTCTCACTCCTCCTCTTCTTCCAGAACAGTTTCTTTCCCGAGTTCCTCAAACTAGGGAATTCGCCCTGGAAAAGGGATCCTGAAATCTTGATCGCCCAGTTGGACACAAGTTTATCTATTCAGATCCGTGTATCTAAGCAACGAACAGGTCATTGCTCTTGAGTCGTTGAGTCAAAACAGCCCAAAAAAAAAAAAAATCTGAGTCCGAAAGATTCAAGTAGATTAAATTTAGAAGAAATCGAAGAAAAACAGGAGAACCGAGTTACTGCGTCCGAGCGCCATGACGAACCCTGTGGATACTGTGGGACACTGCAGCGGACGTGTAGTCGGGAGGGAGGATTTTCAAAACGCACAGCTGGGAAAATGCATCAACCGTTTTGAGTTTAGGCTTCGTCCTTACGAAATGTTAGATAAACAGCAACTGAAAAGCTGCAGTTTTGATCGTCATAAATGAGTAAAATGATTTATAAAGCTGATTTTGCGTATACGTGGTGGGTAACGTTGTCCATTGACAAATAGTTTGTTTATAATCTCCGCCTGCGTCATATAGTGTCACAAATCACGGGAGTCACTGCAGAGGGATTTTTTTCCTTTAGTAGCAGGTTTAAATGGAAAGAGAGATATTTCACCAGATTAACCTCTAGTATGTTCTCAATAGCACACTTCTATAAGCTATACTACTCGGTTTGCACTTAAATCACGATTTGGTCAGTTACCCGGATGCGAGGCCATACTGGCGATACTCGGATGAAAAAAACAGCATGGACTGTACTATTAATGTACTATGGTGTATGTTGTTCTGCTAATTTTTGTTGTCTAAACCACAGGAAAAAAACGTGTGGAAGCTGTTAAATCATATAGAGAAGCACTTTGTAAGCAGGAAAGGGCACAATATTTTGACAAACTAAAGTTAATATGTGGTAAAGATACGTACAAGCAGTATTAATTAAGATATTAGGCTATCATTTCACTTACCTGACCGGAAACAATAAGAACAAACATGAATGTTGTCAAATCCTGGTTTAGTTTGGTCAACCACAAACACCTTTTGTTCCTCAGTTTTTTGCACACTTCTCCATGATTTGTTATAACTTTTGGCAGTCTATAGTGCTCCAAATGTTTTTCTTGGTCTGACCGATTAGTACAGCCCAAAACATGACAATAATTGATCATTTTCAGTAGCAATAATTGACAAAATATGCAAGTTTCATTCAGTTCAGCTGCATTGTTTACGCTCAGTGCTGCCAATATGGCCGACTGATGACCCGTCATGAAAACACTCTGTATAGTACGCATGATATGTATAAAATGCTAATTATCTGCCTGCATTGAACACCCAGATTATCTAACTGCCAAAATGTGTAAGAACAATGCACGGAATATTATATCCCACAGTACAACCTACTCAACTTCATATTATAATACCATATTGCTCACAAACACATAATGTTTTCTCTCATCCCCTTGAAATCTTTAGGTTTGGCAGTATTATTTACCAAAGCGTTGCATCTCTCCTCTAGCTTGTGGCTCAAAAGGTCAATTTTCCACTACCTTCCACACACACTGGCACACACAAAGGTTAACATGGAGGTGAGGTTGTCAGAAGATCGACCCATTACATCACTGGTGTGTAAACCGCGCGAGAGACCTTTTAACATGACAAGTCACACTCACACAGCCCCTCTTGTTCATCAGACACAAGCCCCCAAGGCTGAGATTGAGAGTCAGATCAGATCAAATGCATCCTTGTTACATGGTTATGGTCAAATACCTCATGGTTTATAAAACAGGAAATGTTTTCCATTTTAAAAACACTCTTTTTTGAATAACCCTCTCTTTCACTGCACAAAAGCGGGTTTCATTCTACAAACACAAGCCTTTGCTTTTTGAGGTTTGAGGATCTAGGGAATGTGATTCATGACTAAAGGTGTGGTTCGGCGAATGTTTGGTGAACTTTCACAGGCAAAATCCAGTCAGTTCAATACTGATGCAATATTAAGATTTGTATGAGGGCAAAGTTTTTCAAATATGTTCAACTCATAAAATTTTTATTAAGTGACTTTTGTGTTAAAGGGATAATTCACCCAAAAAATGAAAATTTTAGTCCAGGGGTCACCAAACTTGTTCCTGGAGGGCCGGTGTCCTGCCGAGTTTACCTCCAAGGTTCCTCAACACACCTGCCTGGAAGTTTCAAGTATACCTAGTAAGACCTTGTTTAGCTGGTTCAGGTGTGTTCAGTTAGGGTTGGAGCTAAACTCTGCAGGGACACCGGCCCTCCAGGACCGGGTCTGATGACTGTTTTAGTCATTTAGTCACTCTCGTGTTGTTCCAGACCTATACGATACCGGTTACTTTTCTAAAACAGAAAGAAAAAGTATAAATGTTTCTAAACTTTCACAAAAGAGTTTGCAATGATATAATGAAGGAATATTAATTTTTTGTAATACTGTTATATTTTTTGTTAAAGGGATAGTTTACCCAAAAATGAAAATTCTGTCATTAATTACTCACCCTCATGTCGTTCCAAACCTGTAAGACATTCGTTTTTCTTCAAAACACAAATTAAGATATTTTTTGATAAAATCTGAGAGCTTTCTGGTTAAAATAGGTATAAAAATAGTGCATTTGATATCAGTGGTTCAACCGCAATTTTATGAAGCTATGAGAATACTTTTTGTGCGCAAAGAAAACAAAAATATCTATCTTCTTCTCGTTTCAGTCTTCGACGTGCATTTACAAGAGTTGCATTGCTGTCTATGCAGGGTCAGAAAGCTCTTGGATTTCATCAAAACTTTCTTAATTTGTGTTCTGAAGATAAACTAAGGTTTTACAGTTTTGTAACCACATAAGGGTAAGAAATTAATGATAGAATTGTCATTTTACGTGAACTATCCCTTTAAGATAGCAATGTGCTTTAGTCATCCTATAGTCATTTCAACTGAAGGCAAAGTTCTCAAGCCCTAAAGCCAACAGGAATTACATCATCAGGTTTCTGCCTCACTGCTCTTATCATGATGAAGTAATATATCTTGTAAGAATTTATTGCATACAGCATAAACAGAGTAAGTCAAAGGCAGTAAAGGTAGCCTATTTGTTCAAAAGCTTAAGAGTGCTTTTTCAGTTCAGTTCATTTACAGTAGTGCATATATTTCCACACGCTTATGGCGCAGCTAACAAGCAATGTATAAAGTTATGAAGCTAACAATTTATGCACAGTCTCATCTGTTATACAGAGCCCACAGAGAATGCAGATGTGATGAATGTGTTACCCAATGCTAGACTTGATGTTGAAATTGGCTTTTATTAGTGTTTGGCTCATCTTTTGTCTGCTCCAGGAAAAATGACAACACATCGTTGTTGAGCAATTTGCACTCTTAACTAAATCGTGCCACTATAATGGCAACATTTGGTAAGCAAGCGTGTGTAATTGAGCTGAAACGGTTCATGAAGGGCTCATTTGAGTGCATATGCGTGTGAGTGCAGTGTGTATTGTCATGCCTTGGCTAATGAGAACAATAAATCAGAAAGAGAAAATAAATATGGCAAATATGTATGCAACACAGAAAAAAAAGAGGTAAGTGAGGAACTTCAGAGTATTCCGAACACAGAGTGAGAGAGAATAATAAAGAAGTTAGATTTATGGTGGCAGAGCTCTTGGATGTCAGAAGTGATCCCGCTGGAGCTGGCAGCAGCCCTCCGGTCATATTTCACTGTTGCCGGGGGTCATTTAGCCCACCCCCTGAAGGGAGGGGCAGAGGCTGTAAAGCCTGGTGCAAATTTCTTGGATAACCCCGGAGGGACGGCCTACTTTGATTTATCACTGACCCAGTCATGGCCCAGTCTGAGGTGAGACTGTTTTGAGCTTGGAATAACACTGCAGGTAATTCACAATTATTACAAGCATATACAAGATTTCGGAGTCTTATACATCTTCATTCTTCAAGCAAAAGAAGAAAATAATGGCATTATACTCAAAGTGTCATTTAAAGCAGAAGTCCACTTCCAGAACAAAAATTTACAGATAATGTACTCACCTCCTTGTCATCCAAGATGTTCATGTCTTTCTTCAGTCGTAAAAAATGATGTTTTTTGAGGAAAACATTTCAGGATTTTTCTCCATATAATGGACTTCTATGGTGCCCCGAGTTTAGTAGTTTAAATGCGGCTGCAAACGATATCAAATGCAGTTGTAAACGATCCCATCTGAGGAAGAAGGGTCTAATCTGGCGAAACGATCGGTTATTTTGATAAAAATAATATAATGTATATACTTTTTCCATGTCAAAAGCTCATGTTTTTTCCAGTTCATGACAGTTAGGGTATGTCGAAAAACTCCCATGTCATCTTCCTCAACTTCAAAATCATCCTATATCGCTGTTTTACCTTTTTTGTTAAAGGTGTTTGATGATCTTTGCATGTTCCCTTTGCAAAGACTGGGTCGGAACTTCTGCAGCGATGTAGGATGATTTTGAAATGATTTTTGAACTTGAGGGAGAAAATACGATCAGAGTTTTTCGACATACCCTAACTGTCTTGAACCAGAACACACAGAGTTCAGGCAGAGTAAGACGTTTGAGCGTTTGAGATTAAAAAGCATTTAAATTGTAATTTTTAAATGAAAACAACCGATCATTTCACTAGGTAAGACTCTTCTTCCTCGTCTGGGATCATTTACAACTGCATTTTGGAAGTTCAAAGTCAGGGCACCATTAAAGTCCATTATATGGAGAAAAATCCTGAAATGTTTTTCTTCTTTACGACTGAAAGAAGAAAGCCAGGAACATCTTGGACGACAAGGGGGTGAGTACATTATCTATAAACTTTGGGTCTGGAAGTGGACTTTTTTCAGTCATCTGCAATGTGCAGCTACATATATTAAAGTGCACACAAATTTGCGACATTTGAAGCACCAGCTATGCATTATATGTAATTATTTGAAGCTATGAGAATACTTTTTTGTGTGTAAAGAAAACAAAAATAATGACAAAATAATTTCTTCTCTTCCGTGTTAGTCTTCGACGCACACTCACGAGTACCATGACTCATGAAGTAACACTTGCATCGGGAACTGACAAGAAAGAGAAGAAAATGTTGAATAAAATCATTTTTTTCGTCTTTGCGCACAAAAAGTATTCTCATAGCTTCATAACATTACGGTTGAATCACTGATGTCGCAGACTATCTTAACGGTGTCCTTACTGCCTTTCTGGACCTTGAACGTGGTAGTTACGTTGATGTCTATGCAGTGTCAGAAAGCTCTCGAATTTTATTAAAAAAACCTTAATTTGTGTTTCAAAGATGAATGAAGGTATTACTTACTGTACTTATACATATATTTACGTTTTCATAAGCTTATGCATCATCATTCTTTATGCAAAAAGAGAAAATAATGACACTATACTCAAAGTGCCAGAGCTAGAATGTTATTTTGGCTTTTATTTTTTCCCTTGAGTGAGTTTGTGATCAGCAATTTGCCTCCACACACACATTAAAGCACACACGATTCTGCCACGTCTGAGGCGACAGCTGTGTCACGGGCAATAAAAAAATGCAAGGAGGGGTTGAGCAAGAGAAACAGATAGGAGAAAGAGAGAGAGCGGAGACGTGACAAATGCTTTTTCCTCAAAACATGAGAGCCAGTCCTGACAGATAGAATAATGGATTCTGGGATCCTTTGCAGCTTGAACGCATCTGTTTTCCAAGGCCGTGACAATCTACCACCACCATCTAAATCTTCAAAACTGTGAATTCATGATCTAATGTTGGACACAGAATGAGGGCCAGTGTGAGTCGGTTGTACATTGTCTGGTTTCATTTTAAGTACAGCACAATGATTGTTTCTTGGCTTGTTCATAGCCATACAGTTGTAGCTTTCAATTAATAAGTAACAAAGCTTTTACATAACCTCCAAGTTCTTGGTCAACCATCTTCAACTTGACTGTCACTGAACTGTCCTTTGGTCAGTCCAGAGTTTAGCAGCACATTTGACATTAAGGGATCATTCTTACACCCCACTGTTTTAGTGTTATGAGGGGTGTTAATGGGAGATGGAGAGGACTGCTCCCTTCAGTCCCATTAGTTCAGTGCTAAGATGAATGTCAAATTCAAAATCAGTTCCATAAATAAGGAGCTGCATGACCGAAAGCTCGAGACCCCATAGAAGTTGTGCGAATTCAAGGGAGAACATGAGTGAGGACAGAAGATGATCTTAGAGTGTGAGTAGGAGTTTAGATATGAAGAAGGTCAGATAAGTAAAAAGGAGCAAGATTATTGAGTGCCTTGTAAGTAAGAAGTAGTTTTTTAAATTCAGTATGATATAGACCAAATTTGGAGCAGACGTCACAATTACGACACTTGCAGCTGCGCACACATTTTGGTGGCAGAAAAACATTGATAACAAGTGGAGGGAAACAGGTAAAATCCATGGAATTGGAGAAAAAAAAATTTATTGTACCTTAGGATATCAGAAGCGGAAAGCAAATCATTTCTATGGAATACTGTCATCAAAGACACCATTTGAAGCTAAACACAGATGTTTAAACAGACAGACTATGGATGAAACCTGCTAAGATTACCCTACTTTTAAAGCATTACATTTGATTTAAACTTTATTTGATTTTTAACTTCCAAAAGGCAGTTTAAATGCGGCTTCAAACGATCCCAAATGCGGTTGTAAACGATTCCAGCCGAGGAGGAAGGGTCTTATCTAGCAAAATGATCGATTATTTTCATAAAAAAAGTACAATTTAAATACTTTTTAATCTCAAACGCTCGTCTTGCCTTTCTCTCCCTGAACTCTGTGTATTCTGACTCAAGACAGTTAGGGTCAAAAAACTCCATATTTTCTCCTTCAACTTCAAAAATCATTTCAAAATCATCCTACACCGCTGCAGAAGTTCCGACCCAGTCTTTACAAAGTGAACATGCAAAGAAGATCAAACACCCTTAACAAAAAAGGTAAAACAGCGAAATAGGATGATTTCGAAGTTGAGGGAGAACATGAGGTGGGAGTTTTTCGACATACCCTAACTGTCACAAACCAGAACAAAAACAGTCCAGGCAGAGTAAGACAAGACGAGCGTTTGGCATTAAAAAGTATATACATTGTGTTATTTTTATTAAAATAACAGATCGTTACGCTTGATAAGACCCTTCTTTCTTGGCTGGGATTGTTTACAACCGCATTTGGGATTGTTTGAAGCTGCATTTAAACTGCATTTTGGAAGTTTAAAATCGGGGCACCATATTAGTCCAATGCTGAAATGTTTTCCTAAAAAAAACAATTTCTTTACGACTGAGGAAAGAAAGAAATGAACATCGTGGATGACAAGGGGGTGAGTAAATTATTTGTAAATTGTTATTCTGGAAGTGGACTTTTCCTTTAACTCAACAAAAGCAAGTTTGTTAATTCTAAGGACAAAAATATGGGATATAAACTCATCACGCTCAGCCAAGGAGAAAAGAGAGAATGAAGAGTTGATTTTTCTGATCAGAATTATGAAATATAATCTTGGAATTGTGAGAATAAAGTCAGAATTTTGAAATATAAATTTAAATGTACCTTTTTCATTCTTTTATTCAATGGCTTTCATAGACCGCTACTAAAAAAACTGTCATTTTGGGCTACCAGATAAGTTCCGCCCACAAAAAAACACAAACATCGAATTGGTGTATTTAACCGGGAGCCAATGCAAGTGTTGTAATATAGGAGTAATGTGTTCAGCTGTAGGAGTTCTGAAAAAAAATTGTACAGCTGAATTATGTACATTTATAAAGAAGCTTTGAAGGCAGACTAAAAACAAAACAAAAACAACAACAAAAAAAGAGCATTCCGAAAATCAATATGGGAAGTGAATAAGGCGAAGTCAATTAATGTTGCGTACACAATCTGAGAGGATAGACGAAAGTAAAGTAGAAGTCACTTTGGAGGTAAAATGTAAAATGGTAAAATATTACCAAGAGGTAGAAGATAAATAATAAATAAGAAAGGACCCAAAACTGAGCCCTGTGGAACCCCAGTAGAAACATATGTGATGGCTTTGATGTAAACTATACATCAAATGTACAAATTGTATACAAACCGTTAGATAAGACCTAATCCAAGTCAGGCCAATGCCTTGTGTTCATATAGACCAATTCGGTGTTTGCAAACAGTGATGACGTTTTTATTGTGGGCGGAGCCTATCTGGTGGCAGAAAATTTGAGTTTTCATTTAGCAGTCTATGGAAGCTATGGAATAAGAAAAAGGTAAATTTGAGTTTATATTTCAAAATTCTGGCTTTATTCTTGCAATTCTGAGATTATCTCTCACAATTTTGATAAGGAAAAACAACTTATCATTCTCTCTTTTTCCTTGGCTCGGAATGAGTTTATATCCCACACTTCTGGCTTTTTCCCCCAGAATTTAACTCACTATTGTTGAGTTAAATCGAGTTATAAAGTCCAAACTAGGAGATATATACTTGCATTAAAAAATCTGAATTGTGAGATAAAATAAGTAAATATTACGTAAAATGCTATAGGTTTAAATATTTTTTAATGCTGTAACTGTAGGGCCATGTCCCCTATGAACTGCATATGTGAATATTATGTAGACCTATTGTTTAAATCAAATTTATGCTATAAAAGTAAACATAGCAGGTTTCATACATAGCCCATTTAAACGTCTGTTTGGCTTCAAACGCCGTGATGACAGTATTCTATAAAAATGATTTGCATTCCGATTCTGACATCCAAAGGAACAACAATAATTTTTCTCTTATTCCATGGATTTTACACATTTCCCCACTATATTTTGGGAAACACTTTCCAATAAGTTTCATTAGGTAACTACATTAGTTAACATGAACTAAGAATGAACAATACTTCTACAGCATTTTTTAATCTTAATTCATGTTAATTTTTCAACATTTACTAATGCATTATTAAAATCACAAGTTGTGTTTGTTAACTAACATTAAAAAAGACTAATAAATATTGCAATAAATGTATTGTTCATTGTTTGTTCATGTTAGATAATACATTATTAAAATCACAAGTTGTGTTTGTTAACATGAATGCACTGTGAACTAACATGAACAATGAAAACGACTGTATTTTTATTAACTAACATTAACAAAGACCAATAAATAGTGCAATAAATGTATTGTTCATTGTTCATTCATGTTAGTTAATACATTAACTAATGTTAACAAATGACGCATTGTGAAGATGTGTCAAATTATAGATTACAACAATCAAATTATAGATTATTTTGAAGGTTCTGAAAGGATTACATTATAACATGACCTGTTTAAATGGTCCATGTTCTCTATCAGCGTTACACCCTATGCTGATGGTGTTGTAGGTTATAACAACAGCACTCTTTGTACTTGACATTAATGTACACAGTTTAGAGATAAATTGTAGATTTCATTCATTTATAGGAGATAAATATGGGAGCATTATATAATGAGCTGACATATAGCACAAACACTGAGTTTCAGACTTTAAAGCAAAATGTGTGACAACACTCCCCGATTTCCCCACATAAACACACTTTGCACCAAATGTTCTCTGCAGTTCATCATCTAACACATCCTGCTTTCTCTTTCCCTCTCTAACCCACTCAAACACATCTATCAATTCACGCTTTGCAGCCTGCGCCATTGATAATCTCACGTTCCTGTCTCAGCAGGACTTCAACGGGATATTGAATGTCTGTTTCCACACCAGAGACGGGTAATAGTGCAGAGGTTAATGAAAGAGCAGTATTAATCTGCCTTCAGGTGGGGGAGGTTTTTAACTCAACCTAACCTACTTTAAGAAACCCACTGAGAGACTGTACAAATAAACCAGATCTGCGTTTCAACTCCCATGGAGGGAAAGACTGCAAAATTACACCTTCAGGCAAAACACTTGTCAGATTAGGCACAAAGCCATCGATGAAATTACCAAGGTCAGATATGAGGCTAAAACGATTCATTCATGTGTGTGCATGGCAAATGGAGTGTGACATGTATGTATTGCATATATACATAGGAGATCTTCCTCATCGCATATCGCCTTTTGGGAACCGAAACCAGAAAGTCAATTAACTCAACCTCTGGGATTTGATAAATGAGTAAAAGATTTTAGAAGAACAGAGGGTGAGATGAGGATAACGGCTTTTTCTTGCTCAATTCATTCTCCTGTCTTATTCCCTTATTCCGTTCACCCCATCCGTCATGAACGTATTAAACATTCCCACAGTGTCCACAGACCTTGATTAAGAATCCTCCCGAACTCCATGACTCCTGACCATGAATATTGAACATCATATCAATGCAATGAATCACTGAAATGTTTATATCATGAGCCCAAGTTTCTCTTGAAATGGTAAATGAGTATCCTCATATCTGTAAGCAGCCGTTTAGATGATAAATAGTTAATTACATTGCCTTTTTTAATTGAAACCCTTTCAGGAGCATTAACCGCACCGATATGATTAACGATGCCCTGGCGTTTCTAAAATTGAGGTACAATATGCATCTTGCTTGAAATTAAAGGCCGCTCAAATGAGAGTAAAACACTGCCATGATAAAGAGAATAACAATATATTCTTTCATCCATCAGTGCTTCCTTGTATGGCGTAAATTATTCTCTCACAGGATCAGGTAGCTGTATTTGCATAGCACAGAGCTAAAACTCAAATAGGCATAATTAACTGTGACAATGGATATAAACAACACGCAACTGAGTTTACGCCAAACAAAGCATGAAATAGAGTGAGAAATGAAAGGCTAATTGATATCACTCAAAGCATTTGCTGGTAGGTAAATGCGTATATTCAGATGTTCGAATTGGTACTGCAAACTGTTTTTGCTGAATAATGGAAAAATTCAAAAGCATAATGACTGATGATGCGGTTCACGTACATAGAGAAATTGTGAAATGTTATTACCATTTAAAATAACGGTTTTCGATTTGGATACATTTTAAAGGGCACCTATAATTCTCATTTTTACAAGACGTAATATAAGTCTCAGGTGTCCGCAGAATGTTTCTGTGACGTTTCAGTTCAAAATACCCACAGATAATGTATTATATCATTTTGAAATGCCTATTTTGAATGAAAGCAGAAATACACTGTTTTCCTGCATGTCTCTTTAAAGGAGAAGTCCAGACAACTTACATATTGTACTCACCCCATTGTCATCCAAGATGTTCATGTCTTTCTTTCTTCAGTTGCAAAGAAATTATGTTTTTTGAGGAAAACATTTCAGGATTTTTCTCCATATAATGGACTGATATGGTGCCCCGAGTCTTCCAAAATGCAGTTTAAATGCGGCATCAAACGATCCCAAATGCGGTTGTAAATGATCCCAGCCGAGGAAGAAGGGTCTTCTTTTTAATCTCTAACGCTCATCTTGTCTTGCTCTCCCTGAACTCTGTGTATTGTGGCTCAAGACAGTTAGGGCATGTCGAAAAATTCTGATTGTATTTTCTCCCTTCAACCTACATCACTGCAGAAGTTCCGACCCAGTCTTTGCAAAGTGAACATGCAAAGAAGATCAAACACCCTTAACAAAAAAGGTAAAACAGCGATATAGGACGGTTTTGAAGTTGAGGGAGAACATGACCTGGGAGTTTTTCGACATACCCTAACTGTTATGAACTAGAACAAAAACAGTCCAGGCAGAGTAAAACAAGACGAGCGTTTGACATTAAAAAATACATAAATTGTAATATTTTTATTAAAATAACCGAAGCCGCATTTAAACTGCATTTTGAAAGTTCAAAATCGGGGCACCATATCAGTCCATTATATGGAGAAAAATCCAGCAATGATTTCCTCAAAAAAAAAAAAAAAAATTTTTTACGACTGAAGAAAGAAAGACATGAACATCTTGGATGACAAGGGGGTGAGTACATTATATGTGAATCTGTGTTTTGGAAGTGAACTTCTCCTTTAAGGGGCAGTAATAATATAATAAGAGCTCATTTTTCACATGCTTGCAGAGAAAGGCTTACCAAAATAAAGTTACTGGGTAAAACATTTTTCCATGTTTTCTGGGTTGGTAGATGCACCGGGAATTAAACATGAAAAAAAGTCAGATTTTCATGACGTCTCCTTTAAAATGTAATTCATTCTTGTGACAAAGCTGAAATTTCAGCAGTCTTCATTATCACATAATCCTTCAAAATCATTCTAATATGCTGATTTGCTGCCCAAGAAACATTTCTTCTGTCAATGTTGAAAACAGTTTTGCTGCTTCACATTTTTGTGCAAGCTGTGACACCAGCTTAACAAGATTCTTTGATTAATAGAACTTTTGAAAGAAATGCATTAATTTGAAATAGAAACCTGATATTATAAATGTCTTTACTGTCATATTTGGTCAATTTAACGTGTCCTTGCAGAATAAACACTTGAATGGTGTATTTTATTCAGTGGCAGTCTTTCATGGATGTACGATTATCTTGATGGAAATACACATGAATGAAATTGTAGAGGCTTGCAACTACGTGACTCAAGATATCTGGCAAAAATACAACTTACACACACACCCACAACAGTTTGTGGTTGTCTGAGAATGTACGGGTGTTTTGTGATAAGGGGAAACCCCTACACGCTTCCAGCCAATTCTTGTGACAGCTGCAAGGTTGCTGCTGACTGACAGCTTACTAGACCAGTCAGGTTACATATAGGTAAAGACACACTGCCCCATCTAGGTAGCTGAAAATAGATATTGGCAACTGATTTCAGCTCAGCTGTTTCACATTCAAAGCTGAGTGTTTTATTGCCAAATACCCACACACAGGCACATTCTTTGAAAAAAAAAAAAAAAAAAAAAAGAAAAAAAAAAAAAAGAAAAGAAAAAGTTTTATTATTCAGTACAAAGATATACATATTCGGACATGCAAACAAACAGTAATGCTTGCAAATTATTTAACAATTTTTACACTTTCAAGTACCACATTTTGCCAGCAACTAAAACAAAGAGGTCATTTAATACAACCCACTGAGGTGCAGCCGAATACAACATGCATAAAGCATGTGCACAGCATTCACAAATGCTCTTATAGTGATAGTTCACCCAAGAGTGAGAAATTCCATCATTTACTCACCCTCGTGTAGTTCCAAACCTGTATGACTTATTCTTCACAATGAAAGTCAATGGGGTCCAAAGTCATTAAGGCCTCCATTGTTTTTCCATTGGAAAAGTGGTTATTTTACGTTGTACCGAAGATCATACAGTTTTGGAATGGCATGAGGGTGATTTGGGGTGAACCATTACATTAAAAAATAAGCACTTCATCTGCATAGTAACTCCAGACAATCTTCCTAAATAACAGTTTCGCCAAGTCCTGAAATAATGCTTTAAGATTTACCGGTAAGAAATCTTGAAAGAGGCAAAATAATTTGAGCGTGTTATGTAAACCATGTGTAAAAAGTAGAAAAAGAGGTTCAAAAAAATTGGAGAAGACTGGTATTTTTAGACTGATCTGTTGTCTGAGGTAGACAGCTGGTTAGAACCCGCTGCCTGTTGTGTGCAAGCACCTGATATTGGGCAGATAATTGACCTCTGACCCCTGAACTAGACCTCCCTGGCCAGTCTAGATCCTTAAAAAGCAGTTTCCATGGCTTCAGCTGTTGTGAATACAGCACGAGCAGCATTTTCACATAAAGTCTGTCATCAGCTAGGAGGACTCGCGTGTACATCTCTGTCTGAGACTTCTTACATCTCGTCTGCTAACACTCGGCTACGCTTTGGTTAAATATTATTATCCACAGCACATTTATATGCACAAAATTTACAGAGTAGTGCTTCGGTGACTTGGGATATGGAAGTAGAGCTACAGTCAACCGTGGACTCTAAACTGCCCATGCTTGAGTGGCCCATTTCCCCTTTCCCCCCCGCTCTCTCAATCCCCACTTCCCCCACATGCACCTCCTCAGCCTGTCAGAGTGCATCATGGGAACACTTCAGCCTGCCAGCAGATTGTCCAAGGCTGCCAACGGCACGGATGAATAACTTCTATTCATCATTATCTGAGAGAGAGCGAGAGAGAGGGGCAGAAGAGAAAGAAACAGAGAAACTGTTATAGGATAATCAACTCACTTACGAGACCAAGATCTGAAGAAAACTTCCAGGCGATATTCCTGATGTCAGAGGTCACTTTAAAGTCCATAATCAGGAGTTAGCCTTGAACACACAGTGTAAATGCCAGAAATACCCTCACGTCAATCAGAGGCTGCTACATACACAAGCAGACACATGTATGCGCCTTAACCCAAATGATGTGACCTGACCCAAGTGCCCTGGAACTGCTCAGAGACTTACGCAGCATGACTTGTGCTGCATACATCTGCTGAAAAAGCAGGAACTGCTTGTTTGAACACTTAATCTATTTCACTCTTACTAAGTCTGTTTGAACTAGTGAATGAACTGCACACGTTAAAGGGTTATTTTACACAAAAATGAAAATGCTGTCAATAATTACTCACCCTCAAGACCTTGATTCATCTTTGGAACCAAAATTAAGATTTTTTTTTAGTAAGTAATGACAGAATTTTCATTTTTGGGCAATCTATGCCCTTTAAAGGCTAAATTATGTGTATTATGTTACTATTATTATTATTAAAGTAGCAATAGATATGATATACACTACCAGTCAAAAGTTTTTGTAAGATTTTTAATGTTTTTTTAAAGAATTCTCTTCTGCTCACCAAGCCTGCATTTATTTGATCCCACATACAGCAAAAACAGTAATATTGTGAAATATTTTTACTACTTAAAATAACAGCTTTATATTTCAATACATCGGAAATAAATAAATATATATGCGTGCATACAAATAAATTATAAATTAAGTCACACAAATAAAGTATATTTTAAAACATATTCAAATAGAAAACAGTTTTTTTTAATCATAAAAGTATTTCGAAATTTTACTGTTTTTGCTGTACTTTGGATCAAATAAATGCAGGCTTGGTGAGCAGAAGACTTCTTTAAAAACACATTAAAAATATTACTTTCCAAAAGCTTTTGACTGGTAGTGTATAAATATATTTTATATTATGAAAAAAAATTAAAACATCCAATAATTTTATACGTTTTAAAATTTTTAGTTATTGTCTTATTGGACTAAAAACTGTGGAAAAATAACTGTGGAAGGTAGACATAAATTATGTGTATATGGTGTCGGTATAAAAATAATTTTTTGTGATAATTCAATTAAAAAAATATTTATTTTCATTATTAATAATAACTGTATAATAATATATATTTATGTACATATGTACGTATACACACACATTCAGGCTATGTCTGAAGAAAAACAGTCACTGTCTCTTTATGAATGTGTGTGTATGTGTGTTTTCACAGCATTCTCTAAAGTGCCTGATTCACTGCTCCGAATGGCATAATTGCTCCCTTCTGCACCCATTAATGTTATATTGCTCTATTTCTGTACAATCTGACTGAATGAACTAGCACGACTGTACGAAGAACATTAGATGAAATGATGCATGAATGGATCAGAGAGTAAGAATGTGTGAGTAAACACTTTACCTTCCTGGTAAGCTCCATCTGCCATCACCAAATTGAGGATTTTAGGATACAAGTGCTGGTGCTCAGTTCCCAAAATGTTTTCCACCATGCTGGAGCCCATTGCAATGTTCTCATCTTCATCCTCATGAATAGCCTAAATAAACAATCAAAATTCATACAAATAACAATCTAATGCTGGATAAAGTCAAGCAAAGCAATTAAAACTCCAGTGCCAGGTGCAACAACCTTCTAAAAGGGATAAGTTACCCAAAGATAAAAGATCCTTTCATCATTTACTCAATCTCATTCTGTTACAAATAGGGATAGGTACCGAAACCCGGTATTATATCGGCCCTGGTGCTAAATTATGAAAGACCGGAGTATTGATAAGCTCTGTCGTTCACAGTTCTGCTATTGGTACTGGAGAGTTTAAGAAAATACATACATTTATCATTGCTACATACACATTATGTTGCCAATTTTATCTCTCCAGAGTCGCCAGCTGTTTTTAAAATGCAGTAATATCAGGACATTTGTCTATGATGCATTTTTGCTATACGTAATTCAGAGGAGACATACAGAGCACACAATATTAAAGCCCCGTTTAACTGTGATGACAGAGAACAGAACTAAACAATCAAACGTCTGCTTACACTTTAGGCCTGTGGCTGTGATATTAAGCAAATGTTACTGTTGATTCCGATGTTAGCTTCCAAGGATCATAAAAAAGAAGATGAGGTAAAACTATTCTTTTAACTTCTTTACCTTAACAGCGGTGCACATTCGTTCATCCGTAAAACCCAAACTTAATGTCAGAATCAGCACAACTGGTGATAAATTGCGGAATATGTTTGATAAAACGTTGAAATCACAGTAATCCATGCATGAGACGCTGTTCCCCCGGCTGAACTGTGTGTGCGCGCTCCAAAAAGGACAATCAAATTACACTTTGGGCTTCAAGCGCGCGTCCAAACGATCAAAAACGCACACAAATATGTCAAAGTGGCCAGCTTGAAGAGTATTCACTAACACAGTTTATGTCTTGGACATGAGCGGCAGTGAGAAAATCCGATGCAATCTCATGAAAGTGCGTATCAATACTAGATTCTGTTTCTATTTGGCGTTCCATTTATATGCAGAAATGGACTTTGCGTGCATATGATACATGCATATGAGGTTGGGATGAATGTGGGGTAGGTATGTATTATATGCATGCCAAAACTGCGTATCATATGCACGCCAAGACATTGCATATCCTGTGCGCGTCAAAACTGCGTATCATATAAACGCCAAAAATTGCACATTATATGCATGCCAGTATCAATTTCTGCATGTAAAAAAAACCCTGCACACTGGTCCATTTACAAATCAATGTGTTATATACATTTCGTTAAACGATATTTATTTTACATAATATGAAGCAATGTTATTTAAGCTCTTAATTTCTTTGTTTATATATAGCCTATATTAACCTAAAACAAAAAGTACCGGTTAGATTACCGTTAAAGTACCGGATCGATGAGCAATATCGGTAAGAATAGTAATACCATTAAAACCTTAACGATACCATCCCTAGTTACAAACTTGTAGGTCTTTTATTCTTCTGAAGCAGACAAACGGACAAACCAAATCTACATGACTGCCAAAGAAAGCTGGACAAAATATACTATGAAAGTAAAAGGGTTTTGAAACTTTTTGGTCACCAACATGGTCCAAAATATCTTTTGTGTTCCACAGAAGAAAGTCATACAAGTTTGGAAAGACATAAGATTGAGTACTTCCATTTTTGGGTGAACTGTTTTGTAAAGTCATTATCACTACAGGGTTTCTTAACTGAAATGCTTTTTTTTTTGTAGCCGGCAGCAAAAATTACAGCAAATCACAGTGGTTTACTGCACTTCCAGTGTGACAAACTATATAAAAAGCATCATAAGGCAGCACATTTAACATTTTTAAAGGTTAAGGATAACATCTGTATCTAATTCCCAGAACCCCGAAGACTAAAAACAAAACTTAGTGTTTAAAAATTTATGAGTGTCCTCATCTCAGAAGTACATGGCTGCATTGTTATTGGTGGTGTTTGACCACTAAAGACCTCTTAGTTATGCAGTATTTCCGCCATGCATTCACCCGGGCACAAAACCACTGGAGACATGGTGAGAGTTGACATTTAATGCAAAACCGAGGAACTCAGACCTTGATCTTGTTGTAGGCTTGAATGAAGTTCTCAAAGCCCATGGCCTGCTCTAGATGGAACCGCAGCTCCTCCAGACGACTGAAGATACTGTCCTGTTGCTCTAGGTCTTCATCGTCCTCCTCCTCGCTGTCATCTGCATTCATACCCATGCACAGAAATAAAGATACACTAGTTCACACAATGGGAGTGTATTGTTGGGGAATATTGGCTGATACTACGCTGACATGTGACAGTATTGAAAGTGTTATTTGCCAGTGTCAGTGCACACTATCATACAAAGGCAATCAATCATCAAATTTAAATAGCCAGAACAACATCTTTAGCTCAATAAACAGTACTTGTTTTCATTTTAGAGAGCTTAGCAAGAGTTGAACATGATGTTTGTTTGTTGCATTTAGGTTATAGTTCCATTGAGCTGTGTTTGTTAATGGTGTCAGTAATTGTTCAGAGTTGGTTGTTTTAAACATAGTTAGCTGTGTTTGTGGATGGAGTCAACATTTGCGTTCATGCATGTAGTTAGCTGTTATTTTTGTAAACATTATTAGCTATTGTGTTATATCTGAAGATTTGACCTGCACTTGGAGATGCAGATTGCTGTTATGCTATTTTTGTTTCCAAAGTTAGTTTGATGCTGCACTATGTTAGTGCATTCGGCTTGCTATTGTGCTTTGTTACCAGATGTGGTAGCTAAAGTGCCGTGTTAGTTAATATGGTTAGCTGTTGCGCTGTTTTAGTGTATCTAGTTAACCATTGTGCTGTGTTAGCAGTTGTGTCTAGCTGTCGTGCTGTGTTAACGGATAAGGAGTGTTCATGGACTAAGTTAGAGGTTGTACCAGCTTAGCGAATGTGGTTAGATGTTGCACTATGTTAGTGATTACAGATAGATCTAGCGGTATGTTCGCAGATAAAATTAGCTTTAGTGCTGTGTTAGCAGATGTAGATTGCTGTTAAGCTGTGCTAACAGATGTGGTTAGCTGTTGTGCTGTGGTAACAGAAAATGTTAACTGTTACACTGTGTTACGGATGTGGCGTGTTCATGGGCTAAGTTAGCGGATGTGGTTAAAAGTTGCACTGTATTAGCAAATACAGTTTGTTGTGTGTGTTCGTAGATAAAGTTAGCTGTTGAGCAACGCTAACAATTGTAGGTAGCCTCTCTATTGTGCTAGCAGATGTGGTCAATTTCAGGCCTGCTGCACCCATGGTACGGCAGCAAAGTTCCTTGATTATTACGCCTAAATGAGAATATAGTTCCTAGCCACATCAGCCTAGAAATTCACAACTTTTCATTTTCCATCAGTCTTAGTACAGACGTAACTACAGAAGAGTCAAGTTTTAAATAGGAAAAATATAGTCATTATATATGGTCATTTTTGAGCGAGATGCTATCGGTCTAATCAGATTCAATGATCTATGCTAAGCTATGCTAAAAGTGCTACCGCCAGACCCGGAGATCGGCTGAATGGATTTGAAAATGGTAAAACTCAACTGTTTAACTCTAGGGGAGTTGGGCAATGAGCCTATTTTCAAAAAAAGTGGAGCATTCCTCTTAACACATATGGCGAGTTCATGGGCTAAGTTGGAAGTTATACTGGGTTAGTGAATGTGTTTAGATGTTGCACTGTGTTAGTGACTACAGTTAGCTGTAGTGGTGTGTTTGCAGATAAAGTTAGCTGTTGTGCTGTTTTAGTAGATGTGGTTAGCTGTTGAGCTATGCTAACAAATATGGTTAGCTTTTACGTTGCGCTAGAAGATGTGGTTAGCTGTTTCACTGTGTTTACGGTTAGCTGTTGTACTATGTTCGTGGTTATAGCTATCTCTTGCGCTGTGTTAACGAATATGGCATGTTCATGGACCAAGTCAGCAGTTATACAGAGTTAGCGGTGGGGCTGAGGACATTAATCGATGCATCAGGAATCGAGAAATGATTCTGCATCGATTCTGAGATTTCCAAATGTGTCATTGTGAGGTTTAATTACATGAATCAGTCGAACGCACAAGCGCTCTTCAGTACTCTTCTTCACGAACATTTGAGTGTGTGGTTAAAAACTAGATTAGAGCACCATCCGCTGTTAAAAACTAAGCTCAGAATCGATTCCAGAGAGAGTCGCAGTGCATTCAGAATTGATTCATGAATCACGATGTGTCGACTTATCATGACAGCCCAAGTTAGTGGATGTGGTTAGATGCTGCCGATTACGGTTAGCTGTAGTGGTGTGTTCGCAGATGAAGTTCACTGTTGTTCTATGTTAGCAGATGTGGCTAGCTGTTGAGCTGTGCTAATGGATATGATTAGCTGTTGAGCTATGCTAATGAATGCGCTTAGCTTTTCCGTTGTGCTAGCAGATGTGGTTAGCTGTTAATCAGATGTGGTTAGATGTTGTGCTGTGCTAGCAGTTGTTTTAGCAGATGTGTTTAGCTTTGCGCTGTGTTGGCAGATGCGAGTAGCTGTTGTGCTACGTTAACGGAAGAGGTGATCTGTTTCACTGTGGTTACATTTAGCAGGGTTAATTGTTAGCTGTTGCTGTGTTGATAGATACAGTAAGCTGTTGTGTTGGGTTCAAGAATGTATTTGTGTATAAGGTCAGCTGCTGTGTTATGCTGTGGGCACGGAGATGTTTGTAGATCTAGTTAGCCATAATGCTGTATTCGCGGAAGCAGTTAGCAGTTGTTCAGTCCTGTGTTTTTGGCTTGTGTTCAGCATCTGTGGATACAGAGCATCTGCAGCTGTTTATGGATGCAGTTGTGATTGCATTACCAGAATGCCACTCCTCATTGAGCTGGCCTTCACTGCTGTTCTGCTCTTCATCCTCTTCAACCTCCATTCCGTTAGTAACTGGCCCTCCTGGCTCGTCTTCACCATGGCTAACATCATCATCTTCCTCAGCCATTCCATTAAAACACTCCTCCTCTGGACTGCGTTTGTCATCACCAACACTAGCCAGCCCATTAAGACCAGCTGCTTCTTCATCAGCGGGGCTGCCGTTGGATCCACCACCGTCATCCTCCTCCTCATCATTTTCATCATCACTGCGCTGCTCCTGGAGGAGCCTCTCCATAGATGCTCTGAGCTCCCTCAAATCGTCATCCTCATACACACTGAGAGAGATACAGTCATAAGTGAGTGTGTGTGAGAGATAGCAGGTACACATGCATGCAGGTTTTGTGTTTCTTACTCCTCGGGTTCAGACTGCTCATCCGCTTTATCCTCAAGATCTTCAATCTCCAGGTTGTTGTCAGGAGCGACTGCACTTTCAGGTTCTGCAGAATCACTGAAAACTTTACTGAGATCTGGTAAGGAGCACGTCCTCAGCATCTGAACACGCACACAAGAGATATCAAACATCACAAATCAGATACCCTCACAAGGAACCGAAAACAGAAATATTCATGTTCTTTTGAAGCAAATGCTAACTCTGTACTCTACTGCTCTAAATGCAAAGACTATTTATTAAAAAATAAGCTGCAAAAATGGCTCAGCCTGTAATCATGGTTGTGTTGTCAAGGTAAACAACAGGGCACATTAAAACAAATCCATTTGTTATGAAGAGGGGCAGAAAGTTCAGCAAACATTGTGCTGTGGGGTAGCACCTGTGTTTCTGCACAGACAGAAGGATCCTAATGTTAGAAACAAGCATTTGAGGTTATTTTTAACAACATCCCTGATTATTTCAGACTGACCTTCACAGTTTGTGCAGCACATTTCGGTGTGGATTGTTTTGTGAACCTGTCACAATGTAATGCAGGCTGTTCAATGAGGTTGTCATTGAAGGATGAGGCAGAGCCAACTATATAGCACCCGACAGCTTAAATAAGCACTGTTTATCATTTCATCTCACATGTGAAGAGGATGTTTTCATGGAAGTCTTAAAGGCACAGTAGCAAAACGCATACCATTTAAAGATTAAATGATTGGTTCAATCCAGAATAAAAATTCCTGATAATATACTAACCCCCCCAAGTCATCCAAGTATGTTTCTTTCTTCAGTCTTTCATTCCAGGATTTTTCTCCATATAGTGGACTTCAATGGAGTTGAACTTTGACTTCTTTGCATGCTCACTTTTAAATCACTAGGTGATAATTAGGGTTGGGTATTGAGAACTGGCACAGTGAACAGAGGTCCAGCAGCGGCTCAAGCCGTTCCGTCCATTTTTTTTCCACTGCAGAAAAGGCCGTTCCGGATCTGACTTCTCTTTGACATTTACAACCCAATATGCACAAACATATGCCAGTATAGCATCGTAAACACAGGCGTTTTTTTGTCGAAAGTGAAAGTAAACAGATGAGAACGAAAACGCATGTAACATTATTTTTAGATCCATGTGCGTTCTGTGTTAAAGAGACAGCAGCCTAATAAACGTGCTGCCTGACTAAAAAAGTACCGCAAAGCTGAGATCCTCCGCTTTTTTCCTGTATCACGTTTGTCTCATTTGGATAATAAGAGGCTCTGTAGTAAACGTCATTACGTCATCATTTTTTGATCGCATTGATTCGTCAGAGAAACCAATGCATTTCGTTCCTCTCAGCCAAGCAGGAACGATTGTTGATACTCAGTCCCACCCCTGTACCCAGATTGGTTCAAACTGTCATCTATTCAACCAATAAACATAGTTTTTGGACTTTTGAACCACCAATTAGCATGTTTCTTTGGAAATTTGAACAAACTCAAAGTGAAAGTAAAGTACGTCGTGCGTGCATGAAAACAAACACAAAATAGCACATTTGCATGACAGCACTCTCTGAAAAAGCATAGAAAAACACACGACAGAGCACTTTGACACAAAACAAAAGAAAAGCAAGGATGAAATGGCAGTACATATCCGATAATGCGCTAGAATTTGTTTTCACGTCGCTATGCGCTGTCCCGGTAAAACGCGAATACAGCCAGTGGATCGATCCATTTCACTGTTATATTACGGTAATTCTTCTCATATAGTTTATAAAGATCATTTGCACTATTTTATTTCTGTTGCACTCTGTATATTTTCTCTTATTTTGTGTGTAGTTTGTGAATCATTTGCACTGTTTGTATATTTGTTGCACAAGACCATTTGTGCAGTTTTCATTACTTGCTGCACTGTTTGCATTTGTCGTTCATACTATGAAAATAGATTTCTCTGAAAAACAAAAACACACCTTTTATTTATTTATTTTTTTACTTGTGTTTTCTTATTACATAACACTGTTTCCATTTACTTTACTTCCTAAACATTTTTGAACACATCAATATTGTCAATAAACTAAATAGACATCTTTTTTACTGAAAAGCGGCTATAACCAATATTGTAATAAATGGCTATAACTTGCTTGGGGAATGTTATATGTAAATGAAATTTTTTTTGAAGTGTAAAACACCTAAATACAACTTTCTAAAGAAAAAAATCCAAACTTCATGAGCTTCGGTTTGAGCGCACAGTAAAAAACCTCCAATTGTTGCTTGCGATTTTCTTAAAATTTTGGAAATTCATTCATTTCTTAGAGAAGACAAAAGGAAAATTTGCCTTTAAATTAGCTAGACTGAAACTTCAATTTCTCCTGTTTACAATGATATATAGCACTTGATGCTGACTACTAGAATGGGTCTGAAAAAACAAAGAAAAGTGCAGGCGTGTCAGGTGCCCCAAAAATGTCCTAGGTCTTTAAGGGTTAATGTTAATCCAAGAACAAAAAAACATTCTTCACTGATCTTGGCTGAATATCTTTCATGACTTTAATGAGGATTAATCTATTTTTTTTTTTTAATGAAAACTATGCAGTGTTTTAAACCTTTTAATTTAAATTTCTGTACCTGAAATTTGTTCAGCTGTATTTATTTACGCTATTGCTAATTTATTTGCTTGTTCCTATTTTATTACTGACTGTTTACTTGTATTTAACAATTTAATGTTTGAGATTTATATTAGTCATTTAGTAGTTGTGTTCTGTAGGCTGGTGATTTTTGCTCATGTTATTCAGCTGCAACAGAAAGCTTTATAAAAATATAGAATAAAATGTTTGGCTTAATTTTTTACTGATTTATGTTTTTATAGAATTTTTTATTGACTTTTTTTTTTAAGGAAATGACCAATCGTTAGATAAGACCCTTATTCCTTGTCTGGGATTGTGTAGAGCATTTTGAAGCTGCATTAAAACTGCAATTTGGACCTTTCTGAAACCACTGATCCCCACTGAAATCCACTATATAGTGAAAAATCATGGAATGTTTTCCTCAAAAACCTTATTTTTTTTTAGCTGAAGAAAAAAAAAAAGATATAAGGGTGAGTAAACTATCAGGATGTGTTAATTATGGAGTGAACTAATCCTTTAAGTGCAAAATAAAGTGCATAATTACTGTTTTGAAAAGATTTCCAACCCAAAGTCCCATCCCAAACTTGCAACATTGGTTTAACCAATGCTTTCAGGCTGGTCAGGATGTTCAAACAGAGTGATGTTTTGATACAACTATTTTTGGTGCAAGAAACCTTGACATTTTAATTGGACTGCAAAAGGCTCTTTAAATCAGTATGAATTGAAAACAAAAAATGCACAAGCACAATCTCTAAGCTGCACTTCAAAGTTATTCAATCTGAATCGTGTGGGGGAATAAAACGACTTAGCTATTTAACACCCAGCAGGGACTTAAAATGGTCTCCACAGAGCAGAGGAGGGCTTTAATATCGGCGCAGTCATCCATCTCCACCATAGCCGTCGGTACAGAGACGCACTGTGTTCTCGCACTTGCAGGGTGGAGAGGAGTGCTAAACTACTGATTAAACAGACTGACAGCTTGCGCTGAGAAAGACAGCATTTAGTGTGTGTGTGATCTGACTGTCCAGTTGTCCAGAGGGTTGGGTGCAAGCAAGCCAAAAGGCCAAATGTGCGTGCGTGTTTGCAAATGTGTGGACGTGGGTGTGAATGTTAATGTGCTTTTGTGAGGGCAAAGAAAAGTATTTGTGTATGTGAGCCTGTGGGGTGGGCGAAAAAGTACACAGGCCAGTGCAAAATCCTTTGGTTTACTGGCACATCAAGGATGTGGAAGAATTGCATTAATAACGCTCCACTCAGGAGCTCACACACACACACACACACACACATACTCGACAGTCCTTCCAGCACAGCAATGGCCCGAGGCACATCCACACTCATACATATGCCTATCCCCGCATGCACACACCATTATGTGCGTACAGACACATTTCAGTCTGTGGAAAACAAATCACCCCAAACAAAAACTCTACAAGATGTACAAATCCGAGCTCCTCTATCATTCTATGCTAAGTGCTACGCATTATCGAAGGCTGCCATCTGTTTCTCCTGCTATAGTGCCATCTCTTTCTTCCTCATATTCTTTCTCTTGCTCTTTTCAGTGCTCTCTTCCTGCCTAAGAGCTTCTGCTCTAATCAGTGTGATAAATGGCAGCAGTGGGGTCCTCCATTATTATGCTCTGTAATAGTCTCATATCTTTCGATTAAGAAAAACACATGCAGCTGAATTTCCTCAGTCTTTTGCAGAGTTGTTGTTGCAAACTAAAACTACAACTATTACACTGAAACAAAAAGTAAATTAACTAAAAAACTAAAACTGCTTAAACTTGTATAAAATATGAATATTAGATAAAAAAAAAATTATCAACAAATATTAGAAAAAAAACTAGAAATACTGCTTTGTCAACTAACTACTTTTACTATCACTTTTTATCAATTTAACACATCTTTATAATAATAAAAAGTATTATTTTCTTTCAAAGAAAGAAAGAAAAAAAAAATACTGACCTTAAACACTGAATGGTAGTGTATACTGTTAAAAAAAGATTACTATTTTAAATAAATGCTGTTCTTTTTAACATTTTATTCATCAAAGAATCCTAAAAAATGTATCACAGGTTCCAAAAAAAAAAAAAAAAAAAAAAAGTAAATAAATAAAGCAAGCAGCACAACTGTTTCCAACATTGATAATAAATCAGCACATTAAAATAATTTCTGATGGATCATGTGAAGACTGGAGTAATGATGCTGAAAATTCAGCATTGCATCACAGGAATAAATTCTATTTTAAAGTATATTAAAACAGAAAACCACTATTTTAAGTTGCAATAACATTTCACAATATTACCATTTTTCTGTATGTTTAATCAAATAAACACAGCTTTGATCAACAAAAAAGACTTCTTTAAAAAAAAAAAAAAAACAACTTACTGATCCCAAACATTTGAATGACAGTGTATATAAATAAAACTTCAGACTTATCGTCTGGCATTTCTGATGTTACACCTAGCTGTGTGATTTATGTGGCTACTTACTTTGACAGTTTTTTTTTCTTAGGTGAAGTCAGTCAGTTCTTTACACCACAGATTCATGGACAACCACTGCCCACCCACAATGCTCCACTCTCCAAGCTAAGGTCTCCTAAATTTCTTGAACCATCCCACAAACTACCCGTTTGACCCTATTCCCACTAGTCTAACACACTAAAAAAAGGCTTAGGTAACCCTCAGGTCTCTTCTCCTCTTCAGGTTTCTTCTTTCCTCTCACAGAACAACTTGCTAGACCGTAATTGGCCAGATTTTAACAGCTGATATTCACAGACCCCGGGGTACCTCAGGGTTCGGTGCTCTGTCCCCTCCTCTTTATGAGACAACATTGGCACAGATCTCGACCTGCCCAACAGACATCTCAGCACAGATGACAGAACACCATCTCTAACTTAAAATAATTTCCTTGTACATCTAGCCAGGATCCTGGGAATTTGCAGTACTGTATGTAAAAAGTTCATTTGGTTGTCAAAGTCTACTTCTTGCAGATTTAAAAGAGCAAATCAGACCATTAATATCTGAGCATGCTACACAACTCCTTGTCCAGCCGCATAATTCCTAGACTGGACTGTATTGCTTTTAGCTGGCCCTCCTGCATGTGCAATAAAATCTCTTCGAATGATTGAGAATGCTGCGGCACGTCTGGTCTTCAATGAACCCAAGAGAGCGGACATTACAACCCTCTTTGTCTCACTCCGCTGGCTGCCAGTTGCTGCCTTCATCAAGTTCAAAGCACTGAGGCTTACACACAGATCTGCACCCTTGTAACTACACTCGCTTTTGTAAATGTACATTACCTTTAGAAATCCGTCTTACCTACACTGCTGTACTAGTTACAGCTTGAATACACTACACAACAATATGATTTTCAGATTTTAGTGTGATTTTTGCCCCAAACCGTCCCCAATTGCCATAGGTCAGAGCCAGTCTGCATTTTGAGCAGTATAAGTTGACAGATTTTACAAATCGTATAGTGTAGTGTCACAAATCATGTAGTTATTTTAAAGTCATGTAGTCTGTTCCTGCCTTCAGCTTTTAACGATTTGGCCAGACTTGTCAAAAGTGATACCAGTCAGTACTGAAAGTTTATTTCCCGCTAACATTTTTAAAATTTCAGTACTGACTGGTATTGCGGTCGGTACTTTTGACAACACTACTCTTTGGAACTTTCTATTTATTAAAAGGATATTTTATCCAAAAATGAAAATTCTGTCATTAATTACTCACCCTCATGTTGTTTCAAACCCAAAAGATCTTTAGAACACAAATTAACATAGTTTTTATGGAAGTCCTACCACATTCAAAGTCTAGAAAGGTACCAAGAACATCGACAAAACTGTTCCTGCCTTTAGCATTTAAAGATCTGGCCAGAGTTTAGAGTCACTGATCTGCAGTCAGAACTAACACATGAGGGAAAGAAAACAAATACAGACTCACACTCAGTACATTGGGGTTCCAATGACAGTGCTCACCTTTGGGTTGTTTGCATCAAAGAGGCCAGTGGAGAGCCCGATGAGAAGTGCGTCGTCATGCCGTTGGGAGCGCAGTGGAGAGACAGAGCGGGAACGCGAGGCGACGGAGGAAGAGTCTTCCAATGAGGACTGAGCAGACAGGACGGCCAAGGCTACTGTACGTCTGTGAGCTGGACTACTGCTTAGCTTCACAAACAGAGACTCTTCTACTGAAAAAACAAAGAGGAGGTTAACAAAAATTTCATTTGTTTTTGTTTTTAACAGTGGAGTTATATTCAAACTGGCATTCTTTAAGCTTTTGAGGATTAATATTGTTAGAGAGTAAATGAAGTGTAAAGGGAAACCTGGAGCGCTTTGATATGGTGCATAATCAGACATGCTTGTGTGAGAGGGAGATAAGGTGAAGTAGCATTGCATTTCAGACTACCTGCAGGTTCAGGCTGTTTCTCTTCTCTTTGCGTTATCTCTGTGCACTCTGCTTGTATTACTCTGCCCTCTGCTGGCCTGATATAAAAATAAAAAAACAATGATTAAAGAAGTTTGCTTCCAGAACAAAAATGTACAGATAATTTACTCACCCGTTACCATCCAACATGTTCTTTCAGTCGTAAAGAAATTGTTTTTTTTAAGGAAAGAATTTCAGGAATTTTCTCCATATAGTGGACTTCAATGTTGCCCCCAAGTTTGAACTTCCAAAATGCAGTTTAAATGTAGCTTCAAAGAGCTCTAAATGATCCCAGCCGAGGAAGAAAGGTCTTATCTAGCCAAACGATCTGTCATTTTCGAAACAAACTGACTATTTATATACTTTTTAACCTCAAATGCTTGTCTTGTCTTGGCTCTGCGATGCACATGCGTGATCTGTGTAGTCCAGGTCAATACAGTTAGGGTATGTCAAAAAACGTCCATCTCGTCTTCTTCTTCAATGTCAAAATCGTCCTACATCGCTGTTTTACCTCTTTTTTTGTAAAGGGCGTTTGATCACTTTGTAAACATTGGGTTGTTACTTCCGCAGCAATGTAGGACAGTTTTGAAATTTTGGTAAGAAAACGAGATGAGTTTTTTGACATGCCCTAACTTTATTGACCATATATTGAACTGGAAAAAAACAGAGTTCACGCAGATTTATGCAAGACAAGCTTTTGAGGTTAAAAAGCATATAAATTGTCAATTTATTTGTATTGACCGGGACTACATAAGACCGCTCTTCCTCCGCTGGGATCGTTTAGAGCTCTTTGAAGCTGCATTTAAACTGCATTTTGGAAGTTCAAACTTGGTGGCACCAGAGAACTCCACTACATGGAGAGAATTCCTGAATTTCTTTTCCTTAAGAAACATAATTTCTTAGCAACTGAAGAAAGAAAGACACAAACATCTTGCATGACAAGTGGGTGAGTAAATTATCTGTAAATTTTTGTTCTAGATGTGAACTTCTCCTTTAAAGGGACAGTTCATTGCAAATATCAGAAGTTATCATTATGTTCACTACTGTAAGATTTGTTTAGATTTAGCTATCAATATTTTAGCATTAAATTCATTAAATTGATAAAGTACTGTTATGATATTTATAATGTTAAAATAAGATTTTTATATCAAATAAATGTCATTACATCCACAACTGTGTAATTTTTTTATCACTAATATTTTAGCCTTAAATTCATTAAATTGATCAAAAACTACAGTAAAGACATTTATATTGTTAAAAAAAAGATCTCTATATCAAATAAATGCTGTTCACAGATTTTGTAAAAAAAATATTACACAGACAACTGTTTTCAACACTGATAATGGTAAAAAAATGTTTCTTGAGCACCAAATCAGCATATTAGTATGTTTCTTAAAGATCATATGAAACTGAAGACTTAAGTAATGGCTGCTAAAAATTTTATTTGAAAATAATAAAGGAATAAATTACCTTTGAAAGTAAGGTGAACTTTCTCTTTAAATGATAATACAGACATATGTTTAAAATACAGTACTTTAAATGATCATTTGATTTTGAAAAAAAATAAATAAATAAAAATCAAAAAAATAAAATATATAGATTAGCTATATAGTAATATTGCAGCAACACACTGCAAAACACTGACAAAGACTGAGAAGTTTGCAAAAATCTATTAATTTAATTTTAATATTATTATACCGATATTAATGCCAAAATAATGCTATAAATTGTCAAATTCTGTGAAAATGTGCTTACTGAGACACTGGAGTGTCATTTGTCCATGCTTGCATTACATCTGCTGGGGGCGGCTTTGAGGTTTGCTGAGAGGCTTCATCCAGAACTACTGACTCCATATCATCCACCACTGGAATGGGACAGAAAATGTTTGTTAACAATAGTGCAAAAGGTCTAACTACTGATTATCTGAATTTCTACACATTTCAATCCCAAATAATAAGGTATCTCGCTAAAAGTAATGCATTCAGTTTCAGTGTAACCCTATTCTCACCCTCTTCCTCACTTTCTCCAGACTGAGTCTTTTGTATCTCCTCTTGTGTTGGTGGGATTAGTTCCTGACTTTGAACTTCTCCTGTGATTGGCACTGTCTCCTGACATGTCACTTCTTGTTTGGCAAGGCCAATGGCAGGCTGGCACGGCTGAGGAAGAGGCACTTGTTTGGTTTCATGAGTGACATCTGAAGACTCTTCAATGAGATTAAGGCTTTCTAGGGGAAAAAAACACAAATGGAAACAAAGGATTAACAGAAAGCTATTGTCAGTAAGATTTAACACATCACAGATGAATCAAAGACTTTGATCAAAGACTCACCAGTAAGTGTGTGGTCACAGGTGCTGGCGGTATCTAGTTTCTGGGTAAAGGACTGGAGCTCTGCCTGTTCCAACACCTTCAGAACCTCTGAGTCTGGACTCCGCCCCCAAGCCTTCCTTAGCCCCTCCCCCTGCCAAGCATCCATGCGAATGACTTCACCTGCTGTTTTTTCTAAAAACAAGTTTACAAAATAGATGTTACTGCATATAAATAAGTCACTCGTTTTATTACAAACAACGGAAATTACATGATTTTGCAAAGAAGACTAAAGATCTAGCAAATAACCTAATGCCCTGTTTGTTATTAATCCAGTTGCCATAGAGCAGCTTGAGCCCCAGTGCATGTAACGCAACACACCATCCATGGTTACAAAACAAAACACTCTCCAATACATAATGCATTCCCTCTGGAAGCAATAGAGATGTGTATAATTAACTGCCTATTTTTATTCTGCATCTAGTCGACTAGCCAAAACAAATGTCAAATTATTCAAATAATGTAGCCAACAATTTCTCACTGTAGCTCACCTAAATGTTGCCTTCATAACTGAATGCACTGTGAATATGTGATGCTGATGTAATGAGAGCTGATGGTGTGTGCTTTTCACTGCTGCAATATTTTGATTCTTGTTGGTGCATTCACTTCTCATTAGAGTCATGCAAATGCCAAGTGCTGCGAGAAACTTGGTCACTTGTCAGGTCGGTATCTGTGAGTCTCTACAACCTAAAGGGCATTTTATTACTTGGCTGACAAGACGACTTCCACCATTTGTTTATAGCCATTGTTCTGTGTTTTATCAAATACAAACTATCAATTTGATAAAAAAATTGAAATCAGTTGCAAAAATTGCATGAACTATAGCATTTCACGATGAGGATGTTTACCTGTTAGCTGACCTGCTGTTGTAAAGCTGGTTTCTTCCAGAGTCTGCTGAGCCACAGACAGAAGAGGGGCACCATCAGTCTGCCACTTCTTCCTGTCTCCACCAGGGGGTTCATTTGTCTCTGGAGATGCCACCTGAGAAACTGAGACAGGACAAGAGAGAGGAAACAAAGAAAAAGTGTATGATGCTCATATTTTAATTTCTATTACTGATCTACAACACAAGAAAAAAAGCTAATAAAACTATGTTCTGATCTGACTGGTCTTACATATGACAGAATTGATAAAATCATTTAAATCAAATTTAAGATCATAAATTTAAGATGTAAAATGGCATAATAAACTAATGTCTACTGATGTCACATGGACTACTTTAATGATGTCCTTACTAAGTTTCTGGGACTTGAACGTGTCAGTTGCATTGCTGTCTATGCAGGGTCAGAAAGCTCTCGGATTTCTTCAAAAATATCTTAATTTGTGATGAACGAAGGCCTTACGGGTTTGGAAATGCATGAGGGTGAGCAATGGCAGAATTTTCATTTTTGGGTAAACTATCCCTTCAAAAAGTCGGAGATTTGACTTTAGATACCCTATAAACAAATTAATAAGTAGTCATATGTGTTTTTACAGTGTTGATAATAACATATTGATAAGACTGTTGCGTTTATACCTGCTAGAGTTGCACAGGTCTCCTCCAGAGTTTGTTCAGCTACAGACAATATGGGTGGAGCTACAGCTTCCCATTTCTTTCTATCACCAGCTGTAGGAGGTCTTTCCTCTATGATGGAAGGCTGGATCTGTTGAGGAGTTGGGCATGATGCACTGCTGCCAGGTGTGGCATCTTTCACAGCATCTTCCTCAGTGGTCTGGACCTTCTGATTTAGTCTGCGAAGAATCTCCTTCTTGTCACTCTAATAAAAAACATACATCTCATTATAGTCAAGTGTTCACTGACTATTCAATAAACTGCTCTCTCATATTAATAATATTTTTCACATCCAAATATGCATTTCCCACCTGTCCACCTGGTGTTTCTGCTTTAAGGGAGTCCTCTTTCATAGGAGAACTCTGTCCTGATGAAATCTACCAAAACAGAAAACAGAGATATAATCATGGGATGGCCATTTAAGCAAATAAATCAAAGACAATTTAAAGTGATAGTTCACCTAAAAAATAAATTACCCCATGATTTACTCACCCTCAAGCATTACTAAGTGTATATGACTTTCTTTTTTCAGATGAATACAATCTGAGCTATATTACAAATTGTCCTGGCTCTTCCAAGCTTTATAATGGCAGTGAATGGAGGCAAAGTTTTAAAGGAAAATCAAGTGCATCCATTCATCATTAATAAAGGCCTTCTGAAGCGAACTGATGCGTTTGTGTAAGAAAAATATTTCAGAATTTTAATAATATTTAAAATAAAATATTTAAAAATTGTATAAACCCTAAAAATCTTGACCACTATTCACTGTCATTATAAAGTTTGGAAGAATCAGGACATTTTATTAATATCATGGAGTAATTTTCATTTTTAGGTGAACTACCCCTTTTCTCAGTGTGTTAGGTGACTAACCGCTCCCACATCCTTCAGAGCAGCAGTCATGGAGATGGCTGGAGTGGTGGGTCTAGAGGAGGGTGTGGCTTTGGAAGCATCTTCCTGAGGGGTGGAGTCAGATGGCTGAGTGGCAGGGACTGCAGGAGATGGAGCTCCACCCACAGCTCCAACAGCAACCTTTACTCCTCGTGCAACAAGCTGCTTTGTCACAAAAAATGAGACAAAACAAAACGTACAGTAAAACACATAAGAGATGCATGAGGGGAGACAAGGAAAGAGGAGAAGATTGGGAAAAAAAAGATGACATACATGATCCTCCCATGCTTTCTTCTCTCTCTCATATGCTTCTCTTCTTTTCTTTTCCAGCTGTTCTTTAAGTACAGCAGCACGAGCCTTTGACTGGGCCTTACACAAAAGCACACATTCTTGGTTAACTCAAAAAACAATTTGGTTGCTTTAGCTTTCTGATATTAAGACATTTTCAAATTTATAATTTAAAACATTTAATAGTTAGGAGTCAATATGACCTTCTAAAAATCAAGGTTACGTTCAAACTGTGAGCCTTTTTTGCGCAGATCAGATTTTTTTTTGTAAAGTTTTGTATGGCCAATATCAGATTCCCACTGTGAACAGATCATGGTTGTGAACTGACCCCATGCGCAAAACAAAAAAAAAAAAAGGGTTGCCAGGTTTTCACAACAAAACCTGCCCATTTGATTCAGTCCAAAACTAGCCCAATCACATTCCAATGTGATTCTAAATATTGCGTTAGTGGGGTTGCTTCAACCCATGAAGTCAAAAAAACAACCCACGGCAACTGTGAAAAAGTAGCCCAATTCTGCGGGGAAACTGAGGACATGGCAGCACTTGTGCAGCACGTTGCCATACAGAAGCAAGCATGGAGGACATAAAGTAAGCGATTATGTGTTTACTTATTGTGTGATCTGCTGCAGAAGCAAGTAAAATTATGTGCAGGCTATACGAAAAGTAAAGACAAGGATGTGACAGAAGACAGCAGAGTTTTGAAACTTTTATGATATGAGCCCTCATTTTGCTTGTACATAGAGTTGTCACTGTAATACTTCTGAGTTCTGACACAACACTGTACTTCCACTACCTTTTGCAACTGTCTTGATAACTTGTATGTAAAATCTCTGAAGTGAGTCCCATGTGCACAGAATCGTGACAAATGTTGATCTAGAGTGAATTTGGGCCACATTTGCCTGCAGTCTGAACATAGCCTAAAAAAAATCATGGTTTCCACAAAAATATTAAACAGCACAACTGATTTTGATAGTGATCATAATAAGAAATGTTTCTTGAGCAACAAATCAGCATATCAGAATGATTTCTGAACATCATGTGACTGAAAGCTAGAATAATGGTGAAAATTCAACTTTTCCATTACAGGAATTTTAAAATATATTAAAATAGAAATCTTTTATTTAAACTTTAATTTTATTTGTAGTAATATTTCACAATATGACTGTTTTTACTGTATTTTCAATCAAACAAATGCTGAAATTTCCCCAAACATTCAAATAGTAATTTTTCAATTCAAATTATTATGCTGATCATTTAATATGAAAATATATATTAAAATTCAAAACCTTCAAAGCCTCAATCTTCTTCCTCCTGAGGACTGCTGCCTCTTCACAGGACTCCTGACTGTCTGAGCCATCACTATCATACTGTCATTCAAAAATGAAAAAAAAAAATATATATTTAATTATGTGTAAAAGCACTGAAACCGAAGAGAAAAAAAATCATATTAAACATTAATATAGGTATAATGATCCAGCTGACAACATTGTCAAAAATAAATCCACAGTTGAAAGAAATGTCAAAAAAAAAAAAAAAAAAAAAAAAAGTATATGTGGGTGTATATACCTTCTCTCCTCTGAGGCGTGCTTTGATCTGCTGGCGTTCATTAAAGTTCTGTAGTCGGATCTGTCGTAATCTCGCCAAGTACTCCTGAGAAACATACAGACCACATTTCATTTCTCTTTGTGCTTTTCCATGACTCCATCCAACAAACATACAAATGGGGGCAAAACACATACTGAACATGAACTAATGAAATACACATTAAACATTCACGCTGTGTTGTGGGAACAGCAAACTCAAGGAAACCAAATGGTGAGTGCTTCAAAGCCATTCACTGATGAGCATAAAAAGCAGCAGTTAGTTAGTCTTCAGCTGGAATCCTGCAGGTACACTGAATACTCTTCAAAAATGGAAAAAATGATGAAGGATCCAAAATAAAGGGGTGCTGAAGCAGAAATAACATCCACAAACGAAAAAATTAATAAATAAAGACCACATTGGGGAATTTTGCCAGAATGTGGTATTGGCTGTAATGACATCAGATGGCACTGGTGAGCAGATGCAGCAACATCAGGTGGACATTTATAACTTAAAATAAGGAACCGAACAGTGAAGGGTTTAAGTGGCGTGATGGAGTGAGGAGTGTTGTTTGGTCCCAGAGAGGACTCCTACCTCCTCCTCTTTGTTGACTTGGGGTCTCCTGCATCGGGAGGAGTTTGTCCAGCTTGCAAAGATGGCGGCCAGGTTTTGCCGGGCCCCCTATTCACCCATTGGTTAATCCGATATTACAAAAGCCATATAATTAAATGTAATGTCAATTTAATCACTGACTTCCAACACCTGATTCTGTATGAATGAAGATCTGAATGCGAGCTTAAGATTGATTGTAATAAAGGGGCAGAGTTTAAGGCCCAATCCCAATTCTACCCCTTACCCCTACACTTTCCCCTACCCCTCCGTTTGGCGCGTTCACGTGTAGGGGTTGGGGTGTCTCAATTCTCTTTTGGTTGGAGGGGTAGGGGGAAGGGGAAGGGCTAGATAGCCCTCCAAACGAAGATTTTTCGGGACCTCACTTCAAACGAAGGGCTAAGAGAAATTTCCAACATGGCTGCTCACTTGAGCAAGCAGACCCATAAATGTAAGTAATTTTTGCCATTAATAAGAATTTTTATGACAGTTTTTCATTATATGTATATTACCTTCAATCTTGTGTTTGTGTTTACGGTGATGTTCTGTAAAGAAACGTTTGCAAAAAAAAATCGCTAGTTTGCTAGCGGATAGCACTGATTGCACGATATTAGAAAACATATGTTTTATCTACAGGGATCGAAATTAACTTTTTTACTTAGTAGCACTGGTGCTCCCAACTTCAAAAAGTTAGGAGCACCAGGCCCGGTTCTACGGGGGGTGCTTGAGGGTGCTAAGCACCCCCAAACAAAAGCAAAAGCACCCTCAGATAAAATTATTAATAGCGTATTAATTTTTAAATTAATGAACACGCAGACTAGACAAAAATTAATACATGGAATGGGACATTTTTTTATTCCATATCTTGCTTGCTATCATGTTAAACGTGTACTAGTTTTAACGCTGCAAATTCTGTAAAAAATACTGTAAATACACAAGCTGAATTGTTAAAAGCGCACCTCGGGTCATGTGACACGAACCAACCAATCAGCTTCATCCTTTATAGAAACAACATTGAAAACTCAGCCAAGATGGTGAAACAGCTGATCATAGCTGTACAGGGATAGACATTTTTAAAATACATTTTGTAGCAGGGCAGTGCTAGAAAGCCATTTATCATTTGCTGAAACTAACTTGTCTTCATGGAGAGCGTAGGCCATGGTTGCCTAGTAACGACAGACGCCATGGGAGCGTAACTTAGCGCTTTGGAAAGAACGCGTTTTTAGGCGCGACATGTGAACTGCTCCTAGATGAGCATGCAGTAATAACCTTCACAGTGTATTCTTGATGTTAGATGGCATTTGTTGAAACTACAATTACGATACTAGTGTAGACGATTTATATTACTCAGTCCTATTTGGTGGTACCGTTTTCATACAGTTCCATGCATATTTTTTGTGAGCACCCTCACAATTTTCAGAAGCACCCTCAGTGATTTGGTTCTGGAACCGGGCCTGAGGAGCACCAAAAAAAATTTAGGAGCACCAAATGAATATTAAGGTTGTGTTAAATACAACTACACAACCTATAGCCTACAGCCTAGATATGTTATGTAGACTAATTTGCGCACATTGGGGAGTCGCTCTCTAAACGTGGGATATTAAAATTGCTTTTGAAGGCGCGCGCGCGTTTTACTTTCGGTTTCGTCTTAACGATGACGCTAAACTCTCGGCGGTGCTGAGCGTGCATTGTACAATACAAGACATTAATTTAACAAAACAATTTGAAAGGGGGGGGGGTTGAAAAGTGTGTCCCCAGTGGAAATTACGCCCCTGCCTGAGTGGAACTCTGAAACAGAGTTATCATTTGATGTGAATATATGCCGCGTTGTACAGTATATTGAGACGGAGGCGCCAGAATTGCGTCTGGCAGAATGACATTTTATTTGTCCACAATCAAAAATCGTCGTATCACACACCCCTAATTTCAATGTAGTTTACAAATCCGGAACAGAGGTTGGTTGAGAGAGAGAAAAAACGGCCGGTTCCGAGTTTCAGCGGAGCGCAGTGTCAGTGACAGGGAGTGATTGACGGCTGATATCTAAATTCTGCATTAAAGTTAAGAATGTACAGATCGAGTTTAATTAGTTATGTAATGTTGGAGAAAACGGCGAAACTGTCACTGTATCAACATATGATGACGTATGACAGTGTAGTAGTTTTAACCCTTCCCCTTCCCACTTTGTTTCAAGGGGCAAGGGGAAGGGGCGAGGGGTAGGCGAAGGGGTAGAAAATAGAATTGGGATTGGGCCTAAGTCCAGCATTTGACCAGAAAATCAAGTTATGACAGTTTAACTAGCATATGCATGGATTGACAGTACACAATAAGGTCAATAAGACGGATTTACAAAGCAGATGTTTTTTCATATCATGTTGACCTTAAACCCTGGAGAGAAAATGACTTTTTGGAAACTGACTTTATGCCAGAAATATTGTTAATATAGACTGTACTGAAAAGAGAACATTCATGTAACCAGAAGCGGTCAGGGTAAAAAACTCGTACCAGCTGTCCTTCCGCACGGACTTTATTCAGCATGGCTTCTCTTTTCCGCTGTAGAAACTCTTCCACCTGCTTAGCCCTCTCTGCCGCTAGCTGACCTCGAAACCTACAGACAGAGAGATAAAAGAGGTGAGATCTTAGCTCAGCTTGACAGACCAGCATTCTGAAGACAGACTGAATATCTGACCAATGTTACTGATAAAACACATAGCCACCTGACCTATTGGCATAGTCGTTCCTCGCAGTCTGCTCGTTTTGGAGACTTGCTTTGCGTGGTTCTTTCCTGACAGCATCCTTAACAGGAATGCAGGCATGACCATTCAGCGACCCTGAGTCTGTAGCAGTGCTTTAATGATAATAACATAAAATCACATTAAATCTCAAATTCTTCAAAAAGACATGAGTACAAAAACACTTGTCAACTAGTCCTAAATGGCAGTTTCTTTCTCATCCATCTCATCCACCTGCTACTGTCCACTGAAGACTTGGCTCCTTCTCCAGCAACATCTTTAGGTGTAGGTTTGGATGGTTTTTCAGCTGCTGGGTGGACATGGTCATATGCAGCTCTGGTTGGAGCTAAAGCAGAAACAGGAGCAGGAGTAGGAATAGGGGTGGGGCCAGGCACAGGTGATGGGCCTATTCCATGGGAATGTGGTGCTCCGATACTGCCCCCGCCGCCACCACCTCCATAATACTATGCAAAAATATGGACAGAAAGAGAAACCTTAACAATATTATCAGTCTTTATTGACTAATCTGTAGCAGACAAGAAAGACCTCTGTACCTTTCGCTCAGGACTGCTGCCTCCACTAGAACTGAGCACATGTCTCCAGCCCTGCTCCCGAGCCCGGTTGATTCGGTTCAGCTGAAATGAAAAAGGTCCAAGTTTATGTTTTAACACAAGCAAATAAAACCAACGTCAATTTATTGTAAATAACCATTTGGAGACGGGCTCTGATCAGTTCACCTTTTCCCTCTCAAATCTCTTCATCTGAGCAGCCTTCAGTAACAACATCTACAGAGAGAAACACAATTACTGAGGGTCACTGACTCAATTAAGAGGCTTTTAAATGTCTTTCTACCCAAGAGACATATTACAAATAGCATCCACCCATCTAATGAAACTAGAACAGCCAACATCAGCTGAACTTGATGTGACCTCATTTACACTACAGACACAAAACACAATAAATGTAACTTGACACAACAATTTAGTATGGATAGATGTATCAGTTCATATACAGCTGATGTCATACGTTTACATACACCTTGCAGAATCTGCAAAATGTTAATTATTTTACCAAAATGCATGTTATTTTTTATTTAGTACTGACCTGAATAAGATATTTCACATAAAAGATGCTTACATAGAGTCCACAAGAATGATCCACAGCTGCGTTTTTTTTTGTTTGGTTTAGTGAAAGTTGTTCATGGGTCCTTTGTTTGTCCTGAACAGTTAAACTGCCTTCTGTTCTTCAGGAAAATCCTACAGGTCCCACAAATTCTTTGGGTTTTTAGCATTTTTGTATATCTGAAATCTTTCTGACAATGACTCTATAATTTTGAGATCCATCTTTTCACACTGAGGACAATTATGGGAATTATATACAACTGTTACAGAAGGTTCAAATGCTCACTGATGCTCCAGAAGGAAAAACAATGTATTAAGAGCGGGGGGGTGAAAACCTTTTGAATCTGAAGATCAGATTATTTTGTCTTCTGGGAAACATGTAAGTAGCTTCTGTAGGTTCTGAAGGGTAGTGCTAAATGAAAAAAATATGATATTTAGGCAAAATAAGAAAAATGTACACATCTTCATTCTGTTCAAAAGTTTGCACTCCCAGCTCTTAATGCACTGTGTTTCCTTCTGAAGCATCAGTGAGTGTTTGAACCTTCTGTAATAGTTGCATATGAGTCCTCAGTTGTCCTCAGTGTGAAAAGAGGGATCTCAAAAATCATAGTCACTGTTGAAAAGGGCTCAAATACACAAAAAAGCTGAAAAACCAAAGAATTTGTGGGACCTGAAGGATTTTTCAGGACAAACAAGGACTATCACTAAACAAAAAAACACAGTTGTGGATCATTTAGGTAAACAACACAGTATTAATAATAAAGCGCATGCATACACACACACACACAACAGCTCACCTGTTCTCTTTGCTTTCTTTCCCTCTCCATCATCTCCATCCGTTTCTTCCTCACTCCTTCCTGAAACAGAACATGACCATGATGCTTTTAGACATGATTCAACACCACAAACACTATATTCCATTACTTGTTAGCTATAGTGAATAGCGAATTTGTTTGTACAACTCCATGCAGTGAAGAGAAGCAAGAACAAATGTCCATCTTTTAAGAATATTTGTTCCCACAATGGATCATTCGCTGACCAATAACGGTTTAGCATCTTGAGGCTAAGAAAGTAGAGCAGGTCTATACACATTTACAGTATGAACAATGGACTGGTGAAAGGGTTAATAAAGAAAGGGGTGAAAAAGGAAACAGAAATGTAGATGCCCACCATATGGATGACGGCAGTTGGAGAGAAGCAGGAAGATACCAACAAAAAGGAGGGAAAAGATAAAAAAAAAAAGTTTCACTGAAGAGAAAAACATCAAGATGTGTGTGTTTAGAATAGTAGACTGTGATACTACAGCAGTAGGTAACTAAACCGAAATCTAGTCTTTCGCATTTTAATTAAATAATTAGAAACAGTCGCTTTTCTTACAATTCTATCCAGAGCAACTACTGTTTAGATACACCTATCACAGCGATAGTGTTGCTGGACCAACCTGTGGATAAGTGTCTGATAATACTGATAAATGACAGATAATTTTTTACAAAAAGATTACAATAATTCCAATAGCAGCTCAGAGCAGACCAATAAATGGAACTTTTTTAGTAATATAAAGGATAAACCTATTTGAGGCTTACAGAGAAAAAAAGAGTTTGGTGGAGGACAGAGTGTATTTGTACAGGGGTAGGTGGGTTAACAAGGAGGATTGGGGCTGGGTGTTAATAGAAGGGTCTGTAGACAGGGGACACTCTCTGATGTACCTCATGCTTCCTCCTCTCCTCCTCCACTCGACTCACTCTCCTCTGAGCTGCTGCAGGAGGGGGAGCCTGGACAACACATGACACCGATGGGCGAGGATCAGAGGTCTCTCGCTCTCATATACAGCACACAGCGGGACAACATCAACAAATGTCTAAATGTCACACAAGTGCCCCTCCTAACATTCTGACAAACTGAGTGACAATGTATGTGCAAAACAAAGGAGTGGATTAGCCAATGAAATACATCTTATTTGCTATGGTTCTCACCTGCTTGAGTTTGACTGGTTTCTTTGCTGCATCTGGGACCTTTCTGATTGCATCAGACGGTCTTCGGACTGTTAAAGGCACTCCATATTTGGCTGCTGGCTTTGTGATTTTCTGAGCTGGGGAGATGGGGATGGGGCCTGGGGCAGGGCGTTTGGCTGTGGAGTGAAGAGGAAGAGAACAACACCATTTAATAGGACCAAAAAAAGCAAGAATATGAAAAATTCATCAAAAAAATATCCTGATTTGTGTTCTGAAGATGAACAAATGTCTTATGGTTTTGAAACCAGACGAGGGTGAGTAATTAAAGATAGAATTTTAATTTTCAATTTATGTTTACCTGGTGCACCCTGGGCCACACTCATTTTAGGCTGATTAAGGTGAAGTGAGTGGTTGAATTCCTGAGCAATAATCTGCAACATACAAGGAATGGGTCTGGAATTAGATCTGAGCGTTATATAACATCTGAGTTATATCTGAGTCACATCGCACAGACTGACTAGTATGATTCATCATATCACCATGCAAGTCTGTTTGAATGTGTCACCTGAGGACTGAGAAACTTGTGAATCCTGCGAGCAAGAAAAGGCTTGTCCAAAATGGCTGAGACGGAGGGTCTCTCTCGGGGGTTGCGCTTGAACAGCTGGGCCAGAAGAAAGCGCAAGTCTTGGGAATAATGCACGGAAACAGGCGGGTACGAACCACGGATGATTTTCAACACCAGGTTCTTCATGTTTCCGGCCTCAAACTGAGAGAAAACATCATATAATTGGTCCTTTGAAAATAAGCTGATAATACCACATTCACTCAAGTCATTAATCACGTACCCCTACAATAATATAAAAGAATACAGAAAAAAAATTCTCTTCAGTTGGAAAGCGTCTCTCCACACAGTCAATTATCTTAAATTTTAAAGCTGCTGCTGTTTCACTTGCCTCGCCACTGTAAAATATTAGTCTCCTCAGAACATTCATGGTGTAAATAATGAAAGAAGGAAAGTGAGAGAGGAAGAGGGAGAGAAAATGAGACCTACATACAGAGACAGGTTAAAAAGATATGAAAGAGCTGGTTCTGCTTTATCATTCACATCAAAAGATAAGCACAAAATCTCGCACACAAAAGCTACTATTGAGAACATGAGGTACTTACTGCATGCTTAAGCGTGCACATTTCATATAGGACACATCCCAGGGCCCAGATATCACTAGGGTCAGACCCGACAAAATAACACAGAAAGAAAGAGAGAGAAGACAAAAAACAAAGCAAACAGACAGGGAGAAAGTGGGACATATGGGTAAATTTTGGGGTTGCGCATGTGGATTACTCACACATGTGCACATGCAAACATATATACACAAACAAACAGTATATAAAATCTAAAGTGACTTGAATATCAAACAACATGAAATCTGATGTTTGCAATCCAAACTAGTGCACATCCATATTGGCTCCAAAATCCAATTAATGCATCACAGTCTGAATTTTCATATTATATTTCATCATTTAGGATGTGATGGCATTGTCTATATCTAAGTGCATATCTGACACGAAGACATTTTTAAATTCATACTCTATCAAAAATTAGACATTTGGGATCAGTAAGATTTTTTTTTTTTTAAGAAATCAATGCTTTTGTTCAGCAAGGGTGCATTAAATTGATGAAATGACAGTAAATACATTTGTAATGTTGCAAAACAGTTTCATTATTCATTACTTTTGAAATTTCTATTTGTCAAGGAATTCTGGAAAAAAAAAAAAATCATGGTTGCACCAAAAATATTACGCAGCATAATGGTTTTTAACGCTCATGTTTCTAAGGCACCAAATTAGTATATTAGAATGATTTTTGAAGGATCATGTAAGACTGAAGACTGGGGTAATGCCTGCTAAAAATTCAGCTTTGCCATCACAGGAATGTCATTTTAAAATATATACACTAATAGAAAGCAGTTTTTTTAAATTGTAAAAAAATATTTCACAATATTATTTTACTGTATTTGAGATCAGAAAAATGCAGCCTTGATGAGCATAAAATAATTTTATAATTATTAATTATATATTTAAAATAATAATAATAATAATAATAATTTTAAAAATCTTACTGACCCTAATCCTTTAAACAGTAATATAATACAGCTGTTGTTCATCAATACTGGCTAAAAATATTTAGACTGATCAAGTTACAATCAGTCCAGGAACAAATGACTTGGGATCAATATTTAGCTGCTGGGATCAGAGAAACTCATATAAACTTACATTCACCGCTCTAATGATTCAGCAAACTGTACAAGAGTCACTGAGTGCTCCGTAGTTACTGTACTGTCCATATATACCCCTCTGGCTCAGAACAGGAAGTACTTTACCTCTTGTTGTTGTATGGTTTATTTTCACATATCTCTGGTGACAGGTAGTAAGGTGTGCCAATACATGTCCGCGCCAACTCCACGGTGCTGTGCACACAACCACGTTACATATGAAGGTCATTCTCACCACATTTCCTGTGATGTTTTGAAATTAAATTGAAATATCTTGCCTGTTCAGAACTCTAGCGATTCCAAAGTCACCCAACTGTATGGTACCATCTTTGGTCAGAAAAATATTCTTGATAAAAAAAACAAAAGCAGAAATCATGTATGAGGTATATGTAAACCAAGCGTTATGTTGTATTTCCATAGATATGTTGGTTCAATTGTGTGTGTGAGAGAGAAATAGTAGCACCTGTGATTTGATGTCCCTGTGTAGGATTTTGCGGTCATGTACGTGTTTCAGAGCCAGGCAGATCTGCACAAACCAGTCAAGAATCTCCAGAAAACAACAGACAGGGATTAGTATTTCAGACAATAACAATGCAAGATTATGCTCGACATTAAAATTGGTATTTTGCTAACATTCAACAACTAAAAAATGTTTATTTTGTTATGATAAAAGAAATTTAAAGTTTACATTATTATTTTGTACATTTTTAATGGTATATTAAGTAGCATTTCGCTGGTCCAGTGTTGCCCCCCTCTGAAGCCCATTTCTGCCACGGAATAAAAAAATTGTAAAAAAAAGGTTATTGTGACTTTTTAACTCACAACTCTCCCAATGGCGAGTTTACATCTCACAATTCTGGCATTTTTTCTCAGAGAGGTACTTGTATGACATTTTTCTCTCTGAGAAATAATGTCAGAATTGCAATATTTAAACTCAAAATTGAGATTTTTTATTGTACTCAGAATTGTGAGTTTAATTGTGAGTTATTAAGTCAGAATTGTGAGATATAAAGTCACAATTCTGAGAACATATCAGCCTTTTTTCCACACAAAATTGGACTTCATAACTCAAAATTGCAAGATATAAACTAGCAACTGCAAAAAAAAGCCCTTACAATTTAGACTTTTTTTTCCAAGTTTTGCAAGTTCGTATCTCAATTCTGAATTTTTTTTCCGTTTCTCAGAATTGCGAGTTTATATCTCACAACTCTGACTTTATATCTCGCAATTTGAGGTAAAATCTCACAATTCTGAGAAGAAAAGTCAGAATTGCAAGTTTGTATCATGCAATTCTGAGAAAAAGTGTCTGATCTGTAAGTTGAAAAGTCACCTTTTTAATAAAATAACCTTTTTTTTTAATTCAGTGGACGAAAAATGGGCTTTCATAATTGGGCAACCCACTCTACATAGAATAAAACAGGTTAGCAGCTGATAAGACTGGTTTCTTCATCCCATATGAGTGCATATGACTTTAAATAGACATTTCACAGGTACTATTCACGTCTGTAGAAGTGAGGAAAAAAAAAAAAAAACTTAAAAGCTTTGATCATTTGCAGCCTGTTGTAAGGTGCAGAGATTAACTTGATGTCTTTATATTGTTCCTTTTACCTGTTCTTCAGGGAATAGAGTCCCTCTCTGATTATTGATCTTCTTAAACAGGTCTCCTCCCTCACAGTAGTCCATTACTATGTACAAACAACCACTCTCTGAAACATAAGAGAGAAACATTACTGTACTTCAATTACAAAGTAACAGCAATGTTTCAGTTCACAGCCCGGGTGGCTCTTGACATTTAAACAGTAAGATTTTTTTTAATCATAAAAAAAAAAACAGTAAACATATTTATAATGTTTTTTTTTTAATACAGTAAATGCATTTCAGAATGATTTCTGAAGGGTCATAACAATGATGAAAGGAGTAATGGCTTTTAATATACTGAAATTAATTTAAAATGTGCAATATATTTAAAAATTTAAAAGTTATTTATAATTGTAATAATATTTCACAATATTACTGTTTTTACTGTTTTCCTGAAATGTAGAGCATAAAAGAAACCTCTGGATAGAATTGTATCTATACAGTATGTGATAAAACCAGATTAAGACTCTTAGGTTTCACTATGCATTTTAAATTGAATTAAGCAGACATAATCCCCTCTATTGCTAATATCATTAACATTCATATACCACCATAGATTTACTTCATTAATTAGCCTGCCATCCGGATGTCAGAGATACTGCTCCTGCATGACTTCATGCAGAGAAACTATCATTAGCTCTGCAACATCCTCTCTGTAATTTAATTCAAGAGCTTGGAGCTCCTCCATATCATGCACGCTGCCCGATCTATCAACCAGACACAAGACTTTAGAACAGAAATTCAGTGGGTCTGGTTTGTGCCGGAACTAATGTTCTCAGATTAATCAAGATCAGTCAACTAAAGACCTCACAGACACATGTTTGTCAAGCCTGTCAACATAATGGCAGAACTGGGCAACGAAGCATCATATTCCAACACTACTAAATACACATTTCGGACTATGGATGTCTCAACGTACCTTCAAAGGATTCCTTGTACTGGACAATGTTTGGATGGCTCATATTAGCCAGAACTGCCACCTCTTTACGCGATTCTTGCCTTTCTTTGTTTGACATCTGACGAGAAAAGAAATATATCTAAAGGTAAAGATGTGTACAAAATACATGACATCTCATTTTGTTAAAATATTAGGTTTTTTAAATTTCAAAGATGTCAAATAGAAAGAAATGTTCAACTCACCCTGGAGATGCCAATCTCCTTGATAACATATTGTCGGCCATCTGTCCTTGACTTGACCAGGATGGCTTTCCCAAAGGATCCCTCCCCAATCTTCTTCAATCTCTCATATTTATCCATGTCTGTGCAAATGACTTCTCATGCTGAGGCAGAGGGGGAAAAAAACACATAAAATTAGGATCACCGGTAAATCAAAATATTCACATAAAATAATATTATTGCTCTCTCTCTTAGATATGAAGATATAGATACATAGATGCCAAATAGATATTTTTTTTTAAGTCAAACACATTGTCTAATAGCACTAGGTGTGGCATTTTAAAAGTCACATTCAACTGTCATTTATTCACAATGCCAGCAGGAATTATTAAACCGACTCGAGCGGACCACCTCCTGATGAGTGAAAGGTTAATATTTTTTCCACACAGAATCCAGCTGCATGCTGGGAATCACTACAACTGCCACCTGGCCTAGACGAGGCAAATGCAGACATGCATTTCTAGACAAGTAGTAGGGCACTAAAACAAGAATAAATACAGCCTAAAAGCAATACATCTTTGGATTAATGCAAAAACCAAGCCAAGCAAAAAGCCAGACAGTGTACCAGAGCTTATGAATTAAATATGACATGTCAGGAGGAATTACCCACCACCACCACTCTTTAAAGGGGGTAAGAGGGGTATAAAAGGAGAGGATAAAAAAAAGAATCAAAGAGATTGAGAAAGAAGGACCTTAAGATAGCAATAAATTAGATTAACAACCTGATGAAAGCTCTGTCGTCTAATAAAATTGAATCACAAAGCTGACATAACAGAAACTTGCAAGATCTATATTTAAATAACAAACCACGAATAAAACAGTGACACTACTAGAGATAATGATTAAGTTACATAGTCTAATATCTACAGCAATAGTTTTTTACAAACAAGATTTTTGTGATACGGACAATAGCATCACATGAACACTGCACTGTAAACTTTCACAAGCATCAGCTGATGTCTCATTTAGCGGGGCCTTGAACGGGTCTGCCCAAACTAATGATAATATGCTACTAAATGCACGCTCATGAAAACCGCGAAGAAAAATTAGCAGGCTCACTGGCGTCTCGCGAAATGACGCTGACATGCACTTTAAAGCAGAGCTCTGCTATGTGTATTGTATAAAGACACAATTCTTCAAAATTAAATCAGTTCTTACCTTCTATATTCACAATAGTCAACGAGCATTGGCAGCATCTGGGAAGCTCACATGAAGATTTTCTGATGTGGGCGGTCTCCTGTGTGAAGACTGTACACGCTGACTGAGAGGAGCAATTTGATTGGACCGCGCTAACGTCAAGTCTAAGGTGGTAGGGTGAAAAACATATCAGTCAAAACCCATAGCCGTTAGGTTTGTCTGTCAATGTTTGGTGCAAAATTCCCCCCTAGCAACCGTCACCGGTTGGTACACGGTCATGGAGCCACTACAGAGACAGCCTTTGGCCACTATCCGCTTTCATGGCCTTAAACTGAAGAGCTTTTGAAAATGAAAAGACGAAAGGATTAACGGATTCTGGTGCGCGGCATTTGTGAAGTACAAAGCGTGTTTTTTTATTTTAATTTTTTTTATAACGTTTAAATTTATATTAAAATATATATTATTTATATATATTCTTTATGTATTATTTATACTAGTATTCATAATAATTATTATTATTAATAGTATATTATTATTTATATGACTTTATATTTTAGATAGTTATTTAGGTCGTTATTTTTTAGGTATATTTATTAGGTAATTATTTTATTAATTTTAATATTTTAATAATTTGTCTTATTTGTCTATGTTTTGAGATTCTTCAAACTTACTATTTTATCATTATTATCATTAAAGCCTCTGTTAAGCAAATAAAAAAAAATCTCGAAGGTTTTTTAAAACTACTTATTTATTTATTTATTATAAAAGTTAATTGCTTGCTTTCTGGTTCCAAGGGATAAGCTAATGTGTATGTTTTATAGTCAAGCTAATAAATATGTTAAAATGCGCTAGTCATCTGCCTCGATTTTCCTTTCCTGTACCATTCACAAAGCTTGGAGTCAGTATAATTTTTATTCATTTATTTATTTTTTGGGGGAAAGAAATTATAGAAATTATTGTTTTATTTAGCAAGAATGCTTTAAATTGATCAAAACTGATGATAAGGGCATTTATATTGTTACAAAAGATTTCTTTTTCAGATAAAAGAATCAAAGAAACCTGAAGAAATTCTACTCAGCTGATTTCACCATAATAATAATAATAATAATAACAAATGTTTTTGAGCAGAAAATCAGAATATTAGAATAATTTCTGAAGGATTATGTGACTGGAGTAATGATGTTAAAAACTCAGCTTCGAAATCACAGGAATAAATTAAATTTGAAAATCTAATAAAATAGAAAACAGTTATTTTAAATAGTAAAAATACTTCTTTTATTTCATTTTATTATTATTATTATTTTTTTTTTTTTTTTTTTCAAAATTTGCAGGCTTGGTGAGCAAAATAAACGTCTTAAAAAAAACCTTCAAAATCTTACTGTTAAAAAACTTGTGACTGATAGTGTATATTAATTTACCGATATATCCTAATACTCTTTTTATATACGGAAGTGACAGTGCGTTTGGCTCCACCTATCGGCTCACCGTGCGTTGTGCACTCAACATGGCGGCACCCGTTCGGTCTGTACCACAAGTTCACATTTAGCGACAACAACGAACGGTGTATGATATTATCGATATTTAACGTGAGTTCAACATCTTGTCGTCTAAAAGCCTAAACCCTGTGCAGTTAAACCAGCTATAATTGTGCATTTTCAAAGAATCTCTAAGGGATGTTGCTCATTGTCAGTGGCAATTGTAACTTTTGAGTGAACATTAAATCATTTCAGCTCTACAGTTCGCTGTATTAATAACTTGAATGTCAGATATTACCTTAAACAGTAATGTGACACATCTAATAATGACTTTTTAGTAGTTACAAACTACATGTCTGAAAAACTATTACATTATGACTTTATATGGTGTTCAGTGTTTATAATATTCATATACCATATATTTACAGATATTTACAAGGTACTTTAAGTAATAACATTTACTGGCACAGCAATAATCAAATGTGACTCAGGAATCCATAGCATTTGTTTTTATTATTAGTTTTGATAAAGGTACTATCTTCAGATGTACTTTCACCTTTACTCATCAAATATCTGATTTCTGGCCAGCAGTGTTCATTCTAAGCTGTTTTTTTCTCTCTCACTCTCTTTTAGGGTTGTGATGTCCAGACTGGCTGTAGTGTTCGGAGGTTCACGTGGCATTGGGCGAGCAGTTTCTCAGCTGTTAGCACAGAGGGGTCATAGGGTTGTGGTGTTGTCTAGGAATAAGAATGCTGCACAAGCTACAACTGAATCTCTCCCTGGAGGTGAATCATTGAATCACCATGAATCATTCTGAGTTACTTTGCATTGGTTAGCTGATAAAAAGTCTAACACTTTAGTTTGAAAATGTAGACATGAAATTGTAGACCTTAGGCCTTTTTTAAACCTAAATTGTAGTGTTATATATAGTTTTTATCTATTGAACAGCCCAAAAATAGCATTGTTTTACGAGGTGGGGCAATAAATGCAGTTAAAAAGTCTTCATAGATGTTCTAATTTTGAAGTATATACTTAATTTCAGAAAAACATTTGGCTCTAAGCTGTGATGTCTCTAAAGAAGATGACGTTCAGAGAGCGTTTGAGACCATCAGTAAGACCTGTGGCACTGTGGGATACCTGGTTAACGCAGCGGGTATCAACAGGTCAGAAAGGCAACAAAGATGTGATACAGAATAAATATGATTAAGATACCGTGGCCAAAAAGATGATTATAATAACAATAGCAGATTCTGATATAATAAATAAAAGACTGCTGCATTCTAATATTGAATGTGCTTTAATTGTAAAGAGATGCTCTGTTATTGAGGAGTAAATCTGAAGACATGATGTCTGTTCTGCACACCAACCTGCTGGGCTCAATGCTGACATGCAGAGGCGCACTACGGAGCATGCTCAGTCATGGAGGAGCTATTGTCAACATAGGTGAGTCCTATTTCTGCATGTTCCACTACCTTATGATCTTCTTATATTATTATTATTATCTAAATTCAGATTCATAAAGTTCTAGCTGTTCATGCATCAGCAGCTGAGCAGTTTGGGTTCATTTAATCACCAGTAGATGGCGCAGAAGCTTTAGATTTTATTGATTTTATTATTCAAAAAATGCATGCGTTTTTCGTTGAGTATCTTATTTGATATGTCAGGCTTTTATTGCTCATATTATGACATGTATAATATGGTATTGGAGAATATAGAACTTGTACTTGAGTAGGAAAAATATATCTAAATTTTATTCAGAGGCCAAAAATTTTGTGCAATTTTGTGCACTTGCTGATATTTACATGGCGAAGTATAAGATGCAATTCTGATAGCTGTAAATATACAATATATAATGTTAAAATATATAATACCATGCAATACAGTGATGACTGAGAGATGGACAAATGAACATTCATCAAAAGCCTGATGTATCATATTTAATACTTACATTTTAACATGATTTGGTTAAAAAAAAAATGAAGTATGGATAATCTAAGTTGCTTCATTTCTAACAATATAGTTTATTAGTATAATAAATTATACTAAAAGGGCTGTTGATCAGTCGATAGCATTGATCATGTTAATTTAGAGGCTTAGAAATTTGCGCATCAAATATGATACAGTGTGCTTTATAGGATTATTATTCACGTTTCCCTCAGGCTCTGTGGTGGGTGTAAAGGGTAACTCCGGTCAGTGTGTGTACAGTGCCAGTAAAGCCGGACTGGAGGGATTCACACGCTCACTGGCGAAGGAAGTTTCTTCCCGGAATATACGAGTGAACTTGGTGGCTCCAGGTTGTTAGTCCTATCTTTTTCTTCTACTTATTAACCTGCATATTACCAGTCATATGAGTACCACTAAGAATTAATTTCTCTGTCCTCTCAGGATTTGTTCGGACAGACATGACGACAGGGCTGGAGAAGGAAGAAGCGGTAAGAAGAATTCCACTGGGTCGTTTTGGGGAACCTGCAGAGGTGGCCCAAGCTGTCCTTTTCCTTTTGGAGTCTCCTTATATCACAGGACAAGTTCTGCTTGTGGATGGAGGACTACAGCTGGCATTGTGATTCTGCTAATAGAGCATGTGAGCCAACTGTATGCTTTTGTTATGCAGCTGATAATATACAATAACTATTTACAGACTGCGTCAGATCTTGATATTGTTAAACACCTCCTCATCGCTCTGAGTCACACGTAATATTGTGTAAGAGCAGTTTTGGCTGGATTGGATTAACGGTATTTTTAGTTCACTGGAGTTTTTGGGTTATGGCTACATGTTCCAAACTTGGAAAGACAGAGATCACAGGTCAACGTGTGGAGGATATGACTCGATGTCAGAGTATTTTCAGCATCCAAATCAGCTGTGAAACATTACACTTAAAATTAGTTAAAGGGTTAGTTCACCCAAAAATGAAAATTCTGTCATTAATTACTCACGGTTATGTCGTTCTAAACCCGTAAGACTTTCGTTCATCTTTGGCAATGTTCATTTTGATAGCAAATTTTGATTTAGTCTTAGTAATAGACTTTGACTAGAATGCCATTTAGTTCTAGTCATATTTTAGTCATATGAATTGTTTTAGTTTTAGTATAGTTTCAGTTGATTTAGCTTTAGAGCTTGCAGACAGCAAGGACCACGTTCAGGGTTCAAAAAGGTACCAAGAACATAGACGAAAAAAGTCATGTGACATCAGTGGTTCAATTATAATTTTATGAAGCTACAAGAATACTTTTTGTTGCGCATAAGAACTAAAATAACTTTATTTAACAATCCTTCTCCTCCATGTTACCTAGTGCCAAAAATTGTTGATTTAACACATTTTAGGGTTTTTTTGGTGCACAAAAGTATTCTCGTAGCTTCATAAAATTGCAGTTGAACCATTGATGTCACCTGGACTATTTTGTCGATGTTCTTGATACATACCCTATTGAAAAAAACAGCATATGCTGGTAGGTATGTTTTGATGCTGGTTTAAACTGGTCCTTTGCTGGTCCTTGACCAGCATCAAAACCTACCTAACCAGCATCCCAGCATCAAACATACCTACCAGCACCTGCTGGTTTTTTCACCAGGGTATCTGGACCTTGAGCGTGGTAGGACTCTTGCCGTCTAAGCCTGGGTCAGAAAGTCTCGGATTTCATCAAAAATATCTTAATTTGTGTTCTGAAGACGAACAAAGGTCTTGGAACGACATGAGGGTGAGTAATTAATGACAACTTTTATTTTTGGGTGAACCATCCATTTAACCAAATAATTTAAGAAAAATACAATGGCTAGGCCAATTTAAAAGTAATGTATTCTATCCTTTTCACCATCAAAAAAATACAGATTAACCAAATTTAGCTTTGAGAGATGTTTTTGCCAAGAGCAATTGGACTCAACCCAAACTCAATCATTTCAGAGACGTTTATTTATTGTACTATTCATAAACCAGAAGAGAATAAGGAGAACAGTCCGTATACAGGCACAGGTTGGCTTGGAAAACAAAATATTGCAAAGTAAGAATTTCCTAAAATCTGTCTATTTGAAGGATAAACAGCTGTGTAAGAAAAAAAAAACATATGCAAATCACAGGCTTATATGTGTATATTGTTATGCTATATTGTTTTGTATATACCTTGCAAATGTGTGAGATGATGGCTAAACTATTTGAACTCCCAACTGAGTGCTCGACTGATCAAAGCAAATGTTGAGAGAACGCTAATATTGTTACAAAGACGGAATATGTTTGAGTTACTTAAAAAGCCAATGAAATATAATTTATAAAATCACATTTTGTGCACATTGTTTCTGTAATTCCAAACCTGAAAACTGAAGCCTACCTTTCAAAGCATTACCACCTCATCATTCTATGCACCATCGTCGTTAAAACCAATAGTACTTTTATAAATCTCATCAGCCCATCCTCCACAAACATGCATTCGCCAAATCTGCTTCCTGTACTTTCATCATAGGCATTCCTCATCACTCTCGCTTCCACGGAAACACAACAAACATCTGTCCAAACCTGTCAGTCAGCCAAAACTTGCAAAAATCTCATCACTCATGTTAAAGACATATCAGTCTCCGCTTTTAATCTCTCCTAAAAAAGGGTGGGAAAAGATCATTAAGGCCCGGCCTTGTGCGACATCTCTGGATTGGAGCCGAGATCCAGACGCGGCTTCTATCTATGGCAGTGTGCGTCTGATCAACATGCTGGATCTCAAGGACCCTGAAGCTCCAGGGACGATGAGGTCCATGGAGTTTTAGGTGTGTCCATCTTTCCACAGCCCTGTTCCCTATATCCAGAGAACTATCCCCCCTCCCCCAAACCACCCAAAAAAGTCCTATTTCCTGTGCTGCAGAGGAAGACATTTCCTCCAGCGTTTCATAAATATATCTAATCTAAAGCATTATAACTAAATACATAAAAAGTGTTACGTGTTGGCACCGTAGTAACATGCACAGCTAGATGCTAGTTATTTGAATAGTTTTTTTTATTATTATTTTTTATTTTTAAAGTTAATTTTAAAATTAAATATTTCTTAGGCACTTGTGAAATCTAGAGATGAAAAACAAGGTGATCATCGGTATACTACCTCCTTCCTCAAAGCACGTGCTGGTGTGTGTGTTTGTGTATGTTAAGTGCGCCAGCGAACCGTTAAGTCTGTTTACAAGCAGGATATGACCTCACTTAAGCACCCACATCACTTCCGCTCAGAAAACAACTGAAATAAAAGCATAGCGAATGGTCCTCCTCAGGCGGAGAAGAAGCGATAATACCAAGAATCAAAATCTCTGAGGAAATGCTTGGCAGCTTCCTGCCTCGCCGTTCAAAGTCAATCGATCACTTTTTCATTCGACCCCAGCAAGAGGTTTTTGGGTGGGGATTATGGAGTACGCTGGATCCAGGGATCGGGGTTCGAAGGACAGATCCTCCATGCGAGTCTCTACAGGTCGTCACTTTCCACTAGGGTGCCGGGAGGAATAGGATTGGAGTCTGGGAAGAAGGCTGCCTTGACGTCCAAACCCCGTTCTGTCAGAGCGGCGTAGCGGCTCGTTGATGGACGCACCTTCTTGGGCTTTGGGGTGTGAGTCTGCTGCCACTGGGCTGAGGGAAGGAAAGGGCGAGGATGAACATGGTTTCTCACTTTGAAGAATTCACAGGATGTAATAAAGATGGTTAGATAATAAATGTAGTTCCTAAATTATGAAAACATATGGAGACTTTCCTGTATAGCTTGGAATGTTTCAGTCAGATAAATAATACATGTGACCCTGGACCACAGAAGCAGTCTTAAGTAGTACGGGTATATTTGTAGCAATAGCCAACAATACACTGTATGGGTCAAAATTATCTATTTTTTTTTTATGCCAAAAATCATTAGGATATTACGTAAAGATCATGTTCCATGAAGATATTTTGTAAATTTCCCACGGTAAATATATCAAAACTTAATTTTTGATTAGTAATATGCATTGCTAAGAACTTGATTTGGACAAATTTAAAGGCGATTTTCTCAGTATTTTGATTTTTTTGTTTGTTTGTTTTTTTTTTCATCCTCAGATTCCAAATGTATTGTAGTATGCCAACCATTGTCCTATCCTAACAATCCATACATCAATGAAAAGCTTATTTATTCAGGTTTCAGATATTGTAATCTCATTAAAAAAAAAAAAAAAAAAAAAAAAAGACCCTTATGACTGGTTTTATGGTTCTGGGACACATATAAATAAAAGTCGAAGGAAAAAAGTGATTTGAAAGTAGTTCACATAATTCCATTTTTCATATCTATGTCTGTCCACTGCAGCAAAGTAGTTATTTTCTTTCTCAATTCCAATATATGGAAATTCTGGAGTATTTAGATAATATCTTTGGAAAATATGCTGAAACATGCACCTCTAACCCCATATATTTACATGTATATTTTTACATTTAGTTTACCCTTGGCATCATTTTCTATTAGCTCATATAAAACTTAATATTTAAAACAGATTTAATATTTAATAACACTGTTATATGAAATCTTTACCATTTCAAAATGAATATAATTTTTTTTTATACTTTCATATCCTAATACTATGATGCCTAAATTCACTTGTAGCATTAAAACCTAATAATTTTAGCTTTTAGTGTTTTTTATTGTATTCTAATGTATTTTAAGACAACAGTATATATATATTTTTTTGTTTAACAAAAAAATAAAATCAAAAATGTATTTTTGCTGAGGTTTTTTTTTGGCTTTTTACTATTATAGGACAGTATAGAGATGACAGGAATTGAAGTGGGAGAGAGAGAGTGGGGCAGCATCAGGAAAGGTCCTCGATTCAGGATTCGAATCGGGCTGCCTGTAGCCCACAAGGCTATCGACAGGGACAAATACACACACATATATTATATATATATATATATATATATATATATATATATAACACACACACACACACATAACCGTATCGGCATATTGGTACAGTATCATCCACATTTTTAATATTGGTAATTACAGACACAACTACGACATTTATGGCCCAGAACGGTAGTAAGGACATAATTAAAATAGTCCTTGTGACGTTGGTAGTCCAACTGTAATGTTATGAAGTGTTTTGTGCACAAAAAGTGTTCTCGTAGCTTCATACAATTACGGTTGAACCACTGATGTCACATGGACTATTCTGTCGATGTTCTTGGTATCTTTCTGGACCTTGAACAGGGTAGATGCGTTGTTGTCTATGCAGGGTCAGCCCTTGGATTTCATCAAAACATATCTTAATTTGTGTTCCACAGACAAAAAAAAGGTCTTGCATGTTTGAAGTGACATGATGATGAGTAATTAATGACAGAATTTTTATTTTTGGGTGAACTATCCCTTTAATATCAATATTGGTGTATCAAAGCTGATACTGTACCAAAGCCAAAAATGGTAGTGTTGAGCAATCTCTGATTCGTTCCAAACTGGATGTGTTGAGTTTTGATGGAGATTATAACATTCAGTGTTAAATCACACCCGTTCTTTCATTAAAATCACTTTCGTAAGACTCCGGCACGCAGGGTGCCAGTCCATTGTTAGTTTAACCTTAGGTAATGCATCTGTATTGTTAACCCTGTTGTTGATGGCAAACACACAGCACTGGCTGATGGGATTGCTATGGGAACAACATTGAGCAGAGGAAGGGAGTATGCTTTTATTGGACAGATTAAATACAGTTTTGTTCTTAGTCTGAAGCAATTTACGCAAGCACATTGATCAGATAAACCACTTAAAACTACTTAATCTGTATTTAGTGTACTTTGGTCTTTTACCAAATATAACTCAGCATTGTTGCATGCATTAAGATCCGTTTCCGCTGTGTGTTTGACTAACCATGTACGTCGAGACGTGCCGTACTGGAGATGATGCCAGCTTCGTTCTTAGCCGAAACAGTGTACCAGCCTGCGTCTTCCTTCAGAGCCGGCTGGATGATCATACAGAGGTAACCGAAGTTGTCCTGGTGCATGCTGGGAAACAGAATTGAACATCAGAATGAGTGTAAACTGAAACAAAGGATTAAAAATGAGATGCCAGGATTGTTTATTCAGGCTGCGTGGCCATATTACTTTGATTTGAATCCTTATGAGCAAACCGCATCCACAAACAACGACTGAACACTTTATAGCTTGCGACTAACTGCTTTCGTCTCTCTTAGGTGGCGTAGACGGTAGTGTCTGTGGTGAAGTTGCTGTGTGTGTATGTTTCTTTTACAAGGGGCTTTTCATTGGTATACACACACGTAGCAACTTTAAACACCAGGCGTCCAACAGCTGCCTTCTACAAGCTCATGGTGCACAGTGAGTTTTTAAAGGAATGGTTCACTCAAAAATGAAAATTGTCATTATTTATTCACCCTCATGTCGTTCCAAACCTGTAAGACCTTCGTTCATCTTTGGAACACAAATTAACATATTTTTGATGAAATCCAAGAGCTTTCTGACCTTGCATAGACAGCAATGCAACTGACACGTTCAAGGCCCAGAAGGGTAGCAAGAATATTGTTAAAATAGTCTATGAGACATCAGTGGTTCAACTGTAATATTATAAAGCTGCGAGAATACTTTTTGTTTACAAAGAAAACCAAAAAAAAACAACTTTATTTAACAACTTTCTCTCTTCCATGTCAATCTTTGAAGCACATGTGCAAAAGTAGTTGTGTAGTCTATGCAGGGTTAGAAAGCTCTCAGATTTCATTAAAAAATATCTTAATTTGATTCCGAAGATGAACGAAGGACTTAGAATGACATGAGGGTGAGTAATTAATGACAGAATTTAAATTTTTGGGTGAACTATCTATTTAAATGCATCTATGTGGTAAGTAGTATTTAAGTGATAAAATATACCATAACATAATAGCGGTGATTTAGTTAAACTGTAGTTTAAAATGGATGTAGGAGGGCTTTACCTTATCCTGTCGGTGTTGTGAGTGAAGGACTCGTTCTCTTTCTTCCAGAAGATCTGTGGGAATGGGACTCCAGACACACGGCACTCTAGACGCACTGGGTGACCCTCAGCGACGCTTGTGTTCTGGAGTTTCTCAATGAAACATGGAGCTTTATGCATTTCTTTGGCTGAAAAAAAAGAAAGAAAATGAATAAGATTAAAAAAATAAATTAACTAAAATAGTAAACTAAACTACTGTGCATTGATGTACACAAATAAATATTAAATTAAAAATGTGAAAGTATTAGTTTGAAAATAATGCCTATATAAATATATTTACACTACCAGTCAAAAGTTTTTGAACAGTAAGATTTTTAATGTTTTTTTAAAGACTCTTCTGCTCACCAAGACTGCATTTATTTGATCCAAAATACAAGATCAGAAAAACTGTGAAATATTTTTACTATTTAAAATAACTGTTTTTGATTTCAATATTTTAAAATGTAATTGATTATTTTATTATTATTTTATTATTATTATTCCTCTGATTTCAAAGCAAAATTTTTAGCATCATTACTCCAGTCACGATTCTTCAGAAATCATTCTAATATTCTATATTTGCTGCTCAAAAAACATTTATTATTATTATTAGAATTATTATCATGTTAAAAACAGCTAAGTAGAATTGTTTCAGGTTCCTTGATTAATAGAATGTTCAGAAACACAGCATTTATCTGAAATATAAATCTTTTGTAACATTATAAACGACTTTATCATCACTTTTGATCAATTTAAAGCATCCTTGCTAAATAAAAGTATTAATTTTAATAATTTATTTCCACCAAAAAATAAGTAAATAAATAAATACATACTGACTGAATGGTATAGTGTATAGTGTTACAAAAGATTTTTATTTCAGATAAATCCTGATCTTTGGATTTTTCTATTCAAAGAATCCTGAAAAAAAGTCTCAACTGTTTTAAATATTGATAATAATAAAAAAAGTTTCTTGAACAGCAAATCAGCATATTAGAATGATTTCTGAAGGATCATGTGACACTGAAGACTGGAGTAATGATGCTAAATATTAAGCATTGATCACAGGAATAAATTGCATTTTAAAATATATTCAAATAGAAAACAGTTATTTTAAAAAGCAAAAATATGTCAACATTTTACTGCTTTTGCTGTACTTTGGATCAAATAAATGCAGCCTAGGTGAGCAGAAGAGACTTAAAAAAAATTCAAATTCATTTTGACTGGTAGTGTAAATACATTAAAATGACAAATTATACATTTAGGGTTTTTTTTTTTCAGTTAGGATATATTTAAAGACATTCAAAAAGTTTATGATAGATTTCCATTTCAAATGAATAGCATTTGTTTTTCTGACTTTCAAAAATAAATCTTACCAAAACCCCAACCTTTTGTTTACTAGTGTACATTTCATATATATTTATTTTTTATTCACCAGAATGACATGTATCTTATTCTATTATCTCTAGTTTTAATGATATTGTAATATAAACTACAATTTTTATTATTTATTACAAGTTACTCTGGTTGTGTACCTGCAACAATGAGTTCCAGGTTGAACGAGTTCTGTCCAGCCCTGTTGCTGGCGATGCACGTGTAAACTCCTGCATCTCTGCTAGTGACAGGCTCGATGACCAATGAATGAACCCCGTTCTCCCGCACCAGCATCTTGTGGGAGGAGTCCGGACGGATGGTCTGGCCATTCAGCTGCCAAATGAGGTCAGGAGTTGGCAGCCCACTTACCTATGTTTGAAAGACAAGTCAATCAACTATATTCAGCATAACTGATTCTCTCCCACTGTGCTACAAAATGTAATTATAGTGCAATTTCCCTTTAAAGTATTTTCAACCTTAATGCCAGCGTTTATGTCTGGTGTGAGGTATCTAATATGCCTGTGGTTCTCGTGGGAAATCAGTCTGTGCACAATGCCCGGACTCTATTTTCAACAACTCTCACATTCCTGAGAAACACAACACCTGCTCCACCCGAAGGAGTGCCAGCGACAGACCACCAGTCAATGTGTCTGTGTATTTATGTTTGTTTAGGAGCGTGCGCAGGTGTTTGTGTGTTTACGCATGAGGCTGAGAGATACTGAGATGCTCATTTATCCATCTTTTGTTGTGACGTTCAACACTGCTCAAATACAGCTCCCCCGGGTGTGCATATCCCCTGCGTGATGCTTACAACTTCCATCACACATCTCACTACAGCCAACTTGAGCACATTCATGACTCGAATTGAAAGAACAGGCTGCTTAAGTGAAAAAGCAGAGAACTCAAACTGAAAAAAGGCACTTTGATTTTAGACCTCCTGAACTGTATCTAGGGACATTTGTGGCCTGGAAAGTTTGGAAAGCCTCAAAGCCAGAGGAAATAAATCGGTTCTATAAATACCATTGACATTAAGGGCTCTGTGCATGGGTGCATTACTGATCAGGGTCTTTTTATAGCGTGTGAATCCCTCTATGGCACAGTGAGCCTTTATTCTGACATACACTGATCACAGCCAGACATGGGCAGCGGGACAGAACCAGAATGTAAAACAACAGTTAGACAACACCATGAGAGAGAGAGAGAAATAAGACAGATAAGAGGTAGAGATACCGTAGAATGAAACTGGGGGAAAAATAAGTTGACATAAAAGGAAAAGTGAGAGACGGAGGAAACTAAAAAGCATTTTCCACAAACAGGGCTAAAAGAATTTAAAAAATGAGAACGCCTTAAGAAATGTTGATTGTCAAACTGAGTAGTTAATATTATATGAATATGTTTTAGCATGGTATTGAACATGACAATGTTCATATATTTGGTGTTGGCAGAATAGATCTACACTGCTGCTGTTGGTTATAGCTGTTGTTGAAATTATTGCTGCTTCTGCTGCTACAAAGCCAGGACATGAACTTGCTACTTCCAATACATATGCTCATATGGTGCAGTGAGTATTTAAGACACACTGCTGCCGCACAAATAGCACATACAGTATAATAACCCATAGCAGATCTATACAGGTGGAGCTGGGGAGGTGGACGGTTTCAGAGGAGATTAATTTACCATTTAAACGTAAAGCAGCAAGCTTATTGGCTGTGTATGCAACATGAACCAATCAGCTTGTGCCAAGTAGTTTAACTCTGTGAATATCATCAGTTTTTATGTTAAGGAGCCATCAGCCTGCACCCTCTAGAGTTTCATGACAGAACTTGGCATGTATAGAAAGAACGGATGACAAATTTGTGGAAAGTTCTAAAACAGAAAAATATGAAAGGCTTTCATGAGGAAGGCGGCAAATCAAGGGAAACAAAGAAATATTGGACAGAGACAGAGGGAGGAACAGAGGATAGAGAGGACAGTCTTCAGAGACAGCGGTAAGCCAATGGAAACACATCTGACAGAAAGAAGAAAACTCAATAATATGAGAAAGAGAGAAAATGGAGGATAATTCCAGCTTTTCACTCAAGTCCATTCATCATTTTAGAAGTGATGAAACATCAACTTTATTTAAGCTTTTTTTCCTTTCCTTCAGAAAGCAGACGGAGAAAACGGTTCCCAGATATCACACAAAGGCTTGTTTCCTCCAGCCTTTGAAAAGTCCATGCGTTCATTTAGTTGTCAAAGGGATAGTTTACCTAAAAATGAAAATTCTGTCATCATTTACTCACCATCAAGTTATTTTATGAATTTGAAAATGTATGACTTAGCTTCTTCTGTTGAACTCAAAAGATGATATTTTTAAAAATGCTGGTAACCAAACAGCTGCTGGTCCCCACTGACTTTCATAGTTTTTAATAAAATACTACAGAAGTCAATGAGGACCAACAACTGTTTGGTTAGCCACATTCTTCAAAGTGTCATCGGATACCCATTTTCCACAAATTTATATGATTCTTTGGGGTCTTAACGAAAAGTATATAATGTACTTCTCATTGGTAATATAAAATAACACCCCTTTTACCTTGTCAAAAACAGCTCTGTTCACAGCAAGACATTTCGGTACATGTCCCTTTAAATGCTAATGAGCTTTGCTCACCCCGCCCCTCTCTTCCGTGGGGTGACAAACGGTTCTCTCTGAGACTGTAAACTTTAGCTGCGGAACTTGCCAATGCACACATTACTAGGAAAGGTGATTTGCAAAGATTCATAAAAACCCTTATACTCGCTTCTGTGGGTGAAGCTGGATCACAAAAGATTTGCGCAAACAAAGACGCAGTTAGGCAGATTGTGGGGCGCATTCCCTTCAAAAACAAAAGTAATCCACTGCATCTTCAGCAGCTCAGATGTCAGGAGTAAATGACGACTACTATGCAATAACACGCCTCAATCGCTTAGGAGACATTCTTGTCTACTCCTGCTCCGAAACAATGGCAGATATTTATGTTCAAACAACATGTAAAAGTGCATTTTGCGTCCGATGACCCCTTTAAAATATCTTCTTCATAGCAGAAGAAAGTCAGTCATACAGGTTTGGAACAACTTTAGGGTGAGTAAATGATGACAGGATTTTTAGGTTTGGGTGAGCTATGGTATGGTAAGAATCCATGTAATAAGTGTTATGTACAGACAGATGTCACTATGGTCATTTACATTGTTAAAGTGAGTGTGGAAGTGCTTGTGCGGTCACCTTGCAGTCCATGCGGCAGAGTTTACCCTCCTGCACAATAAGGTCGCCGGGGGCTTGCAGGAAATGAGGGCGGAAGTGACGTTCCTGAATGTTCTCATTCTCATCACCGCTGTCTCTGGACCTTGAGCGTGGTCTGGGAAAAAGACAGTTGGGAAAAAAAGTAAGTTGCCCAATTCAATTCATGTGTTTATTGTAAATTTTAAAATGTAAATCAAAATACATTTATTAAAAAAGCTGTGTCAAATTTTGGTAACAGGGCAGCATATTAATGTTTTTTTTTTTTCATTTTAACAGTAGGTCAGAATCGAAGGTCAGAATAAGAAGGTCAGAATAAGAAGGTCAGAATCGGCTATGAGGTAAGGTTATGAGGTAAAGGGGATAACAATAGTTTATCTAACATAATACAGTACGTGTCCAAAAAAAAAAAAACAGGAAAATTGGGTTTTTTTGTTTGTTTGTTTTTTTTATTTTGAGCTTACTTTGTCTAGGAAATCATATCTAGGTTTTATGGCTAAATGATAGGTTTTCACACACAGCATTGCCTTCAGAGACCATTGACACTGTCAATCAAACATGTAAAAACCTTAAAGACCTAAATAGCCAGATATATTATACCTAATCCATAGGAAACCCCACCCTTTGAAAAAGATTCACATATTCTTTTCCACACAAAAGACATCTTAACTGGTCCTTGAATCATTGTCCAAAATACACAGGTGTTCTTTACATGAGACACACCCTCTATTAGTGCTAGTCCCACAGAGCAAACCTGATCCTGGATCTGCTGTAATCCTCCGGCTGTGTATGTTTAGAAACAGCAGTGCTTATATACCTGCGGATGTGTCCAGGTGCGGAGCGCTGACTTCTCCCCCTTTGGTTCACGGCCTGGACCATCATCCTTCCAGTACAGCTCATTCTCCCCTGAAACAAAGACAGAAGATACAGTAAAAAACTGACAGTGTATGCTTTTCCTAGACATAATACAGTGAAAGAAAAATGCATGCATGAAACAAAACTGTATTTTTGCATAAATATACAGTTGTCTAAGTTGGATTGTGGTCAATTCAAGCTGGAATGTCTCTGAATGTATGAACTTCTGACCCTTCCAAAGGCTGTAGCAATTTTCTTTCACTTTCCCCTGACTACCGATGTTTATCCGTCTCCATCAAAACACTGGTCAAGCTGGCTAGCCACTTAAGAAAGTGTGTGTATGTGTACGTGAATGTGAGAAAAAAAACAATCAAATGAGAATAAATTCCCATAAAAGGTATTATATATTTTTCGTAGCTAACATGTTAACACATTCAGTTCATTCTGTTGGATGACTCTTTGTGTTGCACGTGTAAGAATACAGAAAATTGATCAGTTTGAATGTATTTTTCCCATATTATATCTCACCACTGGGTTGCCTGCCATAATGGTGTAGTTTCCATCATCATCTAGCGAGGCAGCCGCTGTGTGCAGTGAGCATGTGCCATCCGGATCACGACTGATACGGTAGTGTTCACTGCGCTTTGAGATCTGCTTTCCGTCCTTAAACCAGTACACCTTTAAACACAAGCAGATATATACATGGTTATGCAACACTCCAAAGCTTGTACCATTGTTTCTTTTTTTTACTCTTCTTCATCACTTTTGTTATTAAGTCTGCTGTCATCACACAGTCATTACTGTGGTCTCATGGTAGTCAGAGACACACAATGAAAGCCAGACAGCCATATATGGCAGGAATCTCAGAAGTGAAGCACAGCAGAGCTTGTGATGAAACCAGCCTAGTCACAGATGATAAACCACCCATCACATCATTCCAGTCACCTCTCCTACAATCCCTCAGAACGACAACAAAATAACCTTCATGCTGTGAACCACTACTTTGAGCAATATGCAGGATAAAACTGTAATAAGAATTATATATCAGAAAAAAAAAACAAAGAAACTGCTGATAAATCCATCACGATAATTCACAAGTAATCTACATGACTTCAGTCCATCAATAAATGTCTTGTGAAAAGCTTCAAAGAACTCTACACGATCCCAGACGAGGAATAAGGGTCTAATCTAGTGAAGCGATCAGTCATTTACTAAAAGGAAATGTAAAAAAAAAAAAATTATATCATCTTGCACTAGCATTACGTAATCACGTTGGAAAAGTCACATATAACGTAGGTGGAAGTGCCAACCCAGTGTTTACAAAGCAAATGTGCAAAGAAAGTCAAACAACTTTACAAAAAAGGTAAAACAACGATGTCGGGTGATTTTGAAATTGGAGGAGAAAATTTGATTTTTTGCCCTAACCTACCTTTTTTGAACTGGAGTACACAGACAAAGGACCAACCACACGTGACATCTCCAACGCGATTACATAATGTGTGAAGTCACAGATGCGCATTGCAGAGCTAGTGCAAGATTGTGGTTAAAAAGTACATAAATTATTCATTTTATTTTTTTTAGAAAATTACAGATCTTTTTGCTAGATAAGATCCTTATTCCTCAGCTGGGATCATGTAGAGTCCTTTGAAGCTGCATTGAAACTGCAATTTGTACCTTCAACCTGTTGGCTCCCTTTGAAGTCCACTATATGGAGAAAAATCCTGGAATGCTTTAATCAAAAACCTTAATTTCTTTTCTAATTTCTTTCAACTTTTGATCTTGGATGACACGGGGGTGTGTAAATTATGAGGATTTTTTTTTTATTCTGGAAGTGAACTAATCCTTTAAAAAAAAAAAAAAAAAACCTTCTGGGTTTTGGCTTTACAAGTCGTGTGGATTACTTGTGGATTACTGTGATGTTTTCAACAGCTGTTTGGACTCTCGTTCTGTCAGCACCCATTCACTGCAGAGGATCCATTGGTGAGCAAGTGATGTAAATTTCTCCATATCTGTTCTACTGAAGAAACAAACTCCTCTACAACTTGGTTAGCATGAGGATAATTACATTATCATTTCTGGGTGAACTATTCCTCCTTTAAAGAGCAGGTCATATGGGTTTTCGAAAAATATATTTTTTGCAGTTTGTAATGTAGCCATCCTTCAATGTAAACAGTCTGCAAAGTTATTAATCAAAAAAATGCATTATACATAAAGATACCATCTCTCAAAAGAAAGAAAAAAGAAAAATTCGACTTAATGAGTTGTCATACGTTCGCATATTCGCCTGTTACCAATCTACATCACTCGGTAAGGCATTAGCATAATCCCCACCTGCCCGCAAAATATGAACAGTCTAACCTGCCCACAAACACCTCCGCTAGTTAGTGTGTTTACATCATGTTGAGAATATGCTGTGTTCTGCGCTGTGAAAGCAACTTTGTTTTGTTTTCATTGCCAAAAGACGATGTGAAGAATCAGTGGTTAAAATCCATGATTTGTCCATGATATCACAGTAAAACAATTTGAACCTTTCGTTGTGTGCTCGTCATTTTACCAAGGACTGCTTTTCTAATCTTTGCTTTTATCTTCCTTGGCTTCTAATATTCTTTATTTGGACTAACAAGCGTCTCCGAACCACAACTCACAAGTATGATTAATGCGTTATTTGTACATTTTCAAGTGAGTGCTAGTTTTTTTGTGCCAATATGTGATGTACACCTAGTGCAGCTTTTGGTTTCCAAGTACACCACGATATTACTGTCTTACTGAAATAGTTCTGATAATTTGAACCTACTATTTCCTAAGAATGTGTCGATTAATACAGACGATGTTTTAATTACTTTGTTTAATAATAAAGAATGGAACATAGACACAGTTTGGTTTACAAAGTTTGGTTTTTCATCAGTTAGTCATGTTAGCACTTGTCTAACATATCCATCATTATTGTTTTGTAAAGTGTTTACGGTTTAGCAACTAAACTTTAGCTGTACACACGATTCACTTGCATAAGTGTGTAAAACAATGTTTTTGTCATTATTTTATAAACAGATTGGAGCACTATATTATTGTTTTATGCAAAGCTACATCAGGGTTGCCAGGTTTTCACGTGTATAAATGTATATTCTGAGAAAATTACAATGCTTTCTGACCTTAAATGCATTTAAATCTGTTGTAGGGGACTCCAACAAAATATTAGGACGCTTTAAAAACACCATATGACCTGCTCTTTAACAATAAACTACCTGCTGAGATTACAATCATAAACAAAACAAAATTTGCACTTTCATGGAAGTCACTGACAAGAATCTGCTTACAAGCAACAGAAATGTAAATATGCTAAGAAAGCTAAATTTGAACATGTAATGACCTCTCACCTTTGGCTTTGGGTCTCCCATGACCTTGCAGCTGAAGGTCACAGGCATTCCCTCGAAGACCTTGTAATGCTTGAGTTTTTGATCGAAGAATGGTGCAACCTCTCCGGGTGCATCTTCATCATGCTGAACATCATCGTCAGATTCCTCCACAGGCGAACGCTCCAGACGGAACTCAATCTCGCTGATCAACCGCTGCTCGAAACTGGACACTTTATACTCCTGTCAAACAAACAAAAACAAACCCTTTAACTTATGACCTTCTCCTCAACTTACAAAAAAACCACTCAATCACTCATTTTATTCATTCAAGCGCACATCCTCTCATCACTGTGTCCTATAATCTATTCAGTCTTGTATCCAAGTCTTATTGCTCTTTCATCTGGTCTGTTTCTAGTCTTCTGTTTCTTTTTATTTCCCTCTGCAGGCTGAGGGAACATCTGGAGAAAAGTGTGTGCTGATGACACATCACAACAATAATTGCAGGTTTGAAACACAGCTGCAGCAAGAAAAACACACACACACACACACACACCATTATAACTACATATGTAGACAACCAGCGCACCCTCTCCATCTTGTTCTACTGCACGTCCAGCCACATCCGTCCAAAAGCACACACACAAGCACATTTTCTATGCAAACACACAGACAACTGCTATTTGCCCAAGGACGTGTGTTGAGCACTAAGCACACTTTAAATTTATGGTACAACATTAACAGCATATCCACTTCCCACAGTTCAGAGAAAGAAAAGCATGTGCATTTTAGTGTTTCCACTCGAGGGTAGGAAATGTGTGAAGCAGACGCATGCAATCTCTGATCAGTCAGCAATAGCAAGACACATGATGATGTTAGGCACCCAGCAGTTTTTTTTTCCCCACATTTTTTTTTATTCTCATATGATGTCGATTGGCCATTTCGGTGGCCAAATTTTTTTGTATAACGACTGCAAAACTGCATTACTGACTGCTGTCCAAGGCAAATTACTGTATTACTTTTATGAAATTTAGAAATTATTTTGTTTCTATTTTAAATTTATATATTTTTATTATTTATAATTTATATTATTTATATTTTAAAATGTCATTTATTCCTGTGTTGGCAAAGCTGAATTTTCAGCAGCCTCCAGTCTCAGTGTCACATGATCCTTCAGAATTTGGTACTGAAGAAACATTTAATATTTTGTGGAAACTGATACTTTTTTTCCAAGATTCTTTGAGGCATTAAAAGTTAAGAACAGCATTTATTTGAAATAGAAATCTTTTGTATCAATGTAAAAGTTTGTACTGTCACTTATTTAATGTGTGCCCTGCTAAAAAACAGCTAAAACCAGCCTAAGATGGTTGGCTGGTCTTATCTGGTTTAAGCTGGAAGTAGCTGGTTTTAGCTGGTCTCCCAGCCTGGCCAGGCTAGTCAGACTGGTTTTAGCTGGTTGTTCCAGCTGGTTTCCCAGCCTGACCAGTTAAGACCAGCTTGACCAGCTAAGGAAGTGGCCAAAACCCCTCTAAAGCCAGCCTGCTGACCACCTAAGACCAGGTTGGATGACCAGCTAAAACCAGCCAACCAGCTTAAGCTGGTTTTAGATGTCTTTTCAGCAGGGTTTTCAAAAAAAAAAGTAAAGAAATCTTACCCAGCCCAAACGTTTAAGCAGTATTGTACTTTCCACCAAAAATATTGGACCCCCCCAGGAGTTTGATTCTATTCAAACACTGAACACACTGCTTATTTGATCAGTAAGATTGTAATGTAAATCTCTGTATTTGATGATTTTTTCCCAGAGAGTACAATAGTCTGTCACATTGCCATCTAGGATTTTACCGCGGTGCTTAATCAGGAAGCAAATATTCCATAAACAGAGACACAGAAGAAAACACAGCGGATAGAGTAAACGCACACAATCACATACAGTAGTGACTAGCCAAAACATGGAGGTGACCACACACAGAGGGAGTGAGAGAATTAAACAACTAGAGGTGGTCTCATGAGGTGAAGCAAAGGGAAATACAGCGATGAGACAGACTGAGAGAGAAGAACGAAATACAAGGAGGACAAACAGGCCCCTGCTTGATGTTTGTAATAAACGGGATGAGTATGAACAACCTTTTGAGGGACAGACTCTGAGTCAGCTGAGCTGCCTTCCTGTAGAGAGATCAGAAAACAGGCAGGGGAGTTGAGGATGATGTCACATCCTACGCAGATTACACATTTATTGCACAAAAGCGCACAGTCACACACATTGCAAATGTGTGCCTGCGTTGAGACCGCTAATCCTGCTTTTATGAAACTTACCTGCTCAAACGCCTCACCGAAACGCTCTCCTTGCCAAAATGACATCACTTTACAATGTACCAAGTGCATATGTGCAGGCACATGCGGGAGCTCCTAGCTATTAGCCGAATTAAGACGCATTTACAGGCACGCAGGCAAACCACAATGCTCTAAACTACATCCAACAGCATAGCGGTATGCTGGTAGTCATTGGAAAAAGTGTGCAGATGGATTTGTAACTGATGCATTTTGTTTATAACCCATGTTTAATAAAACAGCCAACTGCAAAAAATTGTCACAATGACACAATGGGGACGCTCTGTATGTGTGTGTGTATCTGTATGTGTTTATACCTGTGTAACTGGCTCCTCCTCCACCTGTTGTGTGTTAAACACTGTGGCAGCATTGTCAGCACCCAGCAGTCTGCGAGCCATCTTCTCCTCATAGGTTAACCTCTGAAAGCAAGCAGGATTAATCTGTCAGAGCCTGGGTTAGTGTGTGAGAAAACACACACTCGCACGCGAAAGCGCTGCGATTATTTGTTGGCCTGTACTAGTGAATTCAAAGCTATTAGTCGTGCTGAATACGTGATGGGTTTTGCTATGTATTGTGGGTTGATTTTAGGGCTCCATTTCAGTTGTAGGAGTTGGTGGTGGAAAGTAATTTTCCCCATTTATTAGCTGTATTTTGTAAGAATGAAAAGTTACAGTGAACATGTATATTAAAAACTGAAAAAAAAAAAAAATAAAATAAATAAAAATTCTATTATACTCAACTGAACAGTTCACCATGCACATATTTGAACTTAGCATTACATTTAAAATAGAAAAAAAAAAACTAAAAATTTACTAAAAATATAAAAATAACAGCTAATTCATAATATTAATACATACTCTAAAAAATAAAAAATACTCTAAAAATAACATTGGCTTCCATTTACTTCATATGAATTTTAGAACAAAATAAGAGTGAGTTATGACATATTTCTCATTTTTTGGGGTGAACTATGCCTTTAGAAGAAAACTGCCAAATATACTCAAACATGACTGCATGTGTTATTGGTTAGACTACATTATAGTCAAGATGGTAATGCTAGTAAGACTAGTATGGTAGTGCTATTAATGATGTACTGTAATACAAACATAAGACCCCTCACACACATATACCTGCTGTCCATTGCTGAGTCTCTCCTCTTTAAATCGTAGCTTTCTCTCCAGGTCTTGTATGACGGCATCTTTGGAGCCCTGGATCTCAGAATCGGAGATGAGGCGTGGTGTACGGGGTGTAGTCTTTCGTGGCAAAGCCCTGTTAAAATACAATCAGAAAATAATTTTAAAAACACTTCAAAGCAACAGATAGCACACTAAGCATTTCTCCAAATGCAGAATCTGTAGCTGTGAACTTCTTGAAAACACAGAGACAAGCGGAAAACTGCTGCTCCAGTGTTATATTTCCCTGTCCGTAAAAACTTTCCAGAAGAGGCTAGGATTAAAGCACATACTGTACACAAAACAAATGAACCGAACCGCAGTTTTTATAATACACTGCAATATGAAAGTCAGCATTGATGAGAAGAATATTGGACATGGACGGGATTTTTTCATATGCACTGGGAAGCAAGAATAATTTTCGTTATCTGTTTGTGTGCGTTTTAAAATTCCACAGCGGTCTCTTATCTTTCCCCCTCTGGCTCTGGAATGCCAGGAAGAGAGGGAGAGAGAGAGGAATGAACTAGTGGAAGATAATGGAGAAAACGGAGATGAAGAGGTGGACGATAGAAGCAGTAGCTTTGAAGAAAAAAAAAAAAAAAAAAACACGTATACATGCTGGATGAGTGTTTTAAGCTCAAGTTTGACCATGAAAACCATCTTCACTTAAGATTCTAATTATAAATCATGAGCCCTATCAAATCAATCTCTGGAAAAACTCTTGTTCAGCATATATTTACATCACTTGCAGCAGATTAAATGAATAATTATTGAATATTCCCACTTAATTGCATGTCTGACAGAGAAAGGGCTATTAATTTTGAGATGTAACAGAGTAAAAATTTTTCAAATAAAGTTCACATTTTTTGTGGGGAGGGTGGGAGGTTTGTGCCTGTAATGGACAGGACAGTAGAGAGATGACAGGAAAGTACTGAGCGGAGTGGGATTGGCAAACCTCAAGACACGATTCGACCTCGGGTCGCCATGAGCACAGTTGTCGCTATGATTATAATGGTATATTGGCATTTAGATGTGTTCAGGCCAGGACTCTTGTCAAACGTGTAAAGTTTGGACAGATTGAACATTGTACGGCTGAGATACAAGCAATTTTTGCATGGCGAAACACTGAACTTTGTCAGAGTGCCACAGACACACCCTTCAACAAAAACTCAATCACAAACTCTTCACAATTTTACATCGCAAAGGCTGACCAAAATTCAAAATAACAGATTTCCTGTTGGGTTTTCGGACTTTGTACGGGGGGACTTTTTTTTTGGAGGTATTGGTGTATTGTGTCTACCAAATTTCGTACATTTATGTGAAACATAGCTCGAAGGGCACTTTGTTGAAATTTTATAGGTAGTGCTATTGAGGCATTTTGCCACACCCACTCCTGAAATCCACGTCAGATGTAAATTTTTGTCTTGAGTGGAAAGTTTCATGAGTTTGAGAATGTTTAAGCTCTCAAAAATGCGATTCATTTTGGAGAAGGAGAAGAAGGAGGAGAAGGAGAAGGCTTTAAGGTCATCTTCTAGCATCTTGAATATGCTGTAAAGACCTCCCTTTCTTGTTTAACACAAGAAAGGCCATACAGGTTTGAAGCTACACGAGGGTGGGCAGATGAATCCTTTTGAAAACACTAATTTTCAACTGAACCTATGTGCTTTATATTTCTGTCGGCTTGAGAATGAGAGAGGAAATCTCAATAATACACAGTCCATACCCTCAAGGTTCCTTAGCTCCCATTGATCTCGGTGTCTCCATAAACATGCCATGTAAGAATGCATACAGTGCATGTTTTCCATGCAGCTGGAAAGCAGGAGCTGCACTCCAAATTACTAATTAGCCCAAGAGTTCATTCTACATGCACTTGATAGAACTTTATTTGAGCTCATGAAGTGATTTGTCCTAATATCAGCTTGTTAAAGAAATTGTTTACCCAAAAAATTACCTAAAATTCTGTCATTAAATTACTCACCCGCATGTCGTTCCAAACCCATGAGAAAAGTGTTGAATAAAGTTGTTATTTTTATTTTCTTTGCACACAAAAAGTATTCTCGTAGCTTCATAAAATTACAGTTGAACCACTGATGTCACTTGGACTATTTTAACAATGTCCTTGCCACCTTTCTGGGCCTTGAAAGTGGTAGTTCCTTTGCTGTCTATGCAGGGTCAGAAAGCTCTCGGATTTCATTAAAAAAATACCTTAATTTTTGTTCGGAAGATGAATGAAGGTCTTAAGGGTGAGTAACTAATGACAGAATTTTCATTTTTGGGTAAACTATCCCTTTAAGTTGTGATGTAAGGAACAGTGTTTCCATGTCCAAAATGTTACTTGTTTTAATTGTGCACCGTTTATTCATATCACACATTTAAGTTAAGCTTTTAGGCTCATTGTGTCCCAGACACCAATATTTTAAGCATGATGACTGTGGATACTCACACTGTGCCATTACCCTTGGGCAGCCCCAACGCATTCATTGGTGGCGGAGGTGGTGTGGCCGGGAGCACCGACACCAGAAACCCGGCTGGCGATTGGGGAGTGGACGTGAAGGGCGAGGAGGTGTCTGAGCGGGTGGGGCTTGATGTAACAGGTGGAGGAGGTGGTGGAGGTGGAGGAGGGAAGTCTTGTGGCAAGCCAGCAGGAGAGGATAGATTGCTGGAGCTGAGAAAAGGCGGAGGAGGTGGCGGAAAAGAAGGCGAGCTGGGAGACTCCACGCTGCTTCCTTTGGACAGTAGCGGCTGCTGCTGGAAGAGCGGAAGAGTGACGCGACTAAAGGGTTTGTGGGGCGTTGTGGGGGACAGCGGACTGGAGCTCGAGGAGGTCGAGGACTGCGTGCTGTAACTGATCGGTCCCCCACTTGTTGTGGGACTCTGAGCAGCAATGAACTGCTTGGGCCGGGCGTAGTTGAAGGTGCTTGTCGTCTGCATGGTGCTACTCTCCAGCTCCTGGAAGGAGGGAGGAGGTGGGAGAGGCGGAGATGGAGGCGGGCCTTCCTGAGGAGGGGGAAGCTGTTGTTGCTGCTCAAGAAGGATCTGATCCTGAAGTTGCTTCAGTTGTGCCGCGTTTCTGCAAGGAAGAAAATGAAACAAATGGACTATTTAACATCACTAGCTACACACATTTTACTACAAAGTCAGATAATGCATCTGTCTAAGTATAATTGCACAGCCTGACAAACATTAACCGAAGCAATGTCAACATCTTAAGAAAATGTTTGTAGAACATGTTCGCTGGGACTAAACCTGGTTAAATATAACTGTGTACACAATTATAAAACTGTTAGTTCCGGTCCCGATTACTCAATACAGAATTCCTGCCAAAACCCATGATGAAAAAAGATGTTCACCATATGATTAACCTGAATCTTTTCTCTATAATTATGTATTAGCCTTTTTATGAAAGCAACAACATATCTTTTCAAACCTGGCAGCTAGTTTCTGGTCGGGTGGATGGTAAACTAGCTAAGGACCACGTTCCAAAAAACAGTTTCACTATCTTAAAATGGTTTGTTAGCTGGTTTGCTTCTGGTCCAATATGGTCTCCGAGCTTGCATGAGCTAAAATGACCAACGTGGACCAGCAACAACATAGTTTTTCAAACACAGTAGCTGGTTTCTAGTTGGGTGGCTGGTCAACCAGCTAATGACCATGTTCAAAACCAGCTTCACCATCTTATGGTTTGGTAGCTGGTTTGTTTCTGGTCCAACATGGTGAACCAGGTTGCATGAGCTAAAATGACCAACGTGGACCAGCAACAACATAGCTTTTCAAACACAGTAGCTGGTTTCTAGTTGGGTGGTTGGTCCACCAGCTAATGACCATGTTCCAAAAACCAGCTTCACCATCTTATGGTTTGGTAGCTGGTTTGTTTCTGGCCAAACGTTCTACCAGCTTGCATGAATCTGGACCAGCAACAACATGACTTTTCAAAAATTGTGTTCAAATTTAATTAAATTCATATTTTAAGATGTTCAATATACAAAAAATATAAAAATATACATTTAAGAAGGCTCTAAAGACTATTCTGATGATATAGCGCTTTATATTTCCATCTTTATTTATTTATTAGAGATGAAAAGCCCATAAAAGACCCTCTCGGGGTCACTGTATCATCCTCACAGAGTAGATGGCCCATCACTCAGAAGGAAATGAACTCCAGAGCCTGCAGTGGTATAGTTTGTGTAGCACATGTTACTATGAACACATATACATTCGAGTGTGTCTGTACAGCTGCATCTGGGCTGAAGATTTCAAGCCTAGTTGTTTGTGCGGTTATGCATGTCTGTGTATATTTGTGCCGAGTTCCTGGAAAGGAAGCTAAAGCCCACTGAAAAGCACATGATATGCTATCTTGGGTAAAGTTTAAACTGCACTGTCAACAGCATGTAAACACCATGGAAAAGGATGAGATGGAGATCTTGGCGATGTGTCGTGTGAATATGGGTGTGGGCTGATGATTGAGCGTTATCTGCCAAACGTGCGGCCTCATAGTTCACCCACACACACAAAAACACTTGAGTGACGTCCACATTGTCCTTTTCTATGCTAAACATGAGATATTTGCTGCCTACAGTCATAGTTTTCCATCATCCAAATTCTTGTGTCCCTAGAAGACATGTTTTGTTCGAAACACAATTTGTCTCTCTTCTTCTGCAGACTCAGCCCCACTCAACCTTTTTTGGCAACTCCTAGACACTTTGTGAGCCTCAACAAATGGATAACCTTAAACGAACCGATAACCAAGTCCAGATGTTTTTCATTGAAATTTTTTCATCGGTCTCCTATAGGCCCATTCAGAGCGGCATTCAACTTTTTTCCACTAGTCGCTCTGTAAAGAGATCCAAAGCCTGAATTGAACGCGTAATTTCAATGTGTGTGTTTCACAAGGGGATCGGAGTGGTAGGCCAGCCACACTCCAAACCCCATTTAATCTAATTATTTCCAGATGTTGACTAATGAGTCACTGTGTTTTCCCTCCCTCTCTCCATTTTTTTGTAATGGAGGTGGAAGCCCTCCCTCCAGCCAACTGATAAATCCTCAGCGTTTGGGTCAAGAAAAAGAAAAAGGGAGTATTCAGTTTGTGTTGGTAATTGTTTGCCAAGCCTTAACCTAAAACCTAGAGTGCAAGTTTATCAAATAAAAGGATTCATTGAAGAAAAGAACAGATTAAATGATGTAACTTTGTTTTGGCGGCACAAATGGTGATTCAGACCACATTAAAGGCATAAATGACCACCTAAAACCTTCCCTTTTCCCCTTTTCTCTTTTTTTTTTCTCTTGCCCGTATGTTCAAGTATCCATCAAAAAAACACTTTTACAGGAATACTTTGGCAGCTGGTGAAAGGCTCTTGGACTCAACCGCCTGTGCTGCTTTGCTTTCATTCCTTTTTTGGCTCTGTTATGCTAGACTCTCACTTCTCTACCTTCTGTCTTTGCGTCTTGCTTTCTCTCCCTCCCTTTTGTTCAGTTGCTTCACACCTTCTAAACTTTATAATCATATCTCCCTCACTTTTTAACATCAGAAAGAACAAGAAATGCAAATCTCAGTCTTTTTCTCCATCCTTTTGCTTTCCTCCTCCCCTAAGTGAAAGCTGCTGGTGGAGGTCTGGCATTACGAACCCCTCCAGAAATACCGCTCCAACTCTTAATATCCTACTTAATAGTTTCCAGCATTCAAGGAATATTATCATGTTCAATCACAGGCAGCCATTTGCTAAAAATAGCTCTTGCAGGTTTCTCCACTTATTTTTTCCTTTAGCATTTCTGGAATTCCTCACCAGCAAACCTGGGTTGATGAAGGAAGGTCAGCCGGTGCTGACATAATCAGATTGCCTTAAAAGGCACCGAGTCTGCAAACCGAAAATCCTACACTACCTTCCTGCTTAAAATTATGTTCATTCAATGGAAACCTCAGACCTCAATATACGGATACAGATTCAACAATCTGTGTGCAGTGCATTTCTTGAATATTTACTGAAGGGATGAGTACAAATAAGCAGCAAACAAAGCATGACATTAGTTCAGCTTTTTCCAGTAACATGGCACTTGGACAAGAATTTGCAATCTTCATTTCCAATCAATCAACCATGTTTTCCTAAACTGTAGAGTTGTAAAGTCAAAAGCATTCAACAAAATAGCTTTGTTTGTTTCACATAAATTAACTGATTCAAAAAAGATTGTGCAATTTTAGATCTTTTTAAATTCAATTATTTAGGAATTCAATTATTTAGCTGTTGATGTTGTCAGCCAAGTTATATAAACTTGGATTTTTTTGTAGTATGCATCAAATTATTCACTCAATTAAAAACCAACAATGCATAAGTGCAGGATCTGATTAAATTACTGATCATCTGATAATTGTGCATTTAAAAATAAACATCCCTCCCTTAGGCTGTTTACATGAATGCATTTGCGTTTTAAAACGCATAACTTTTGCTACGGATAAGCCTGTTGTTTACACTGCTCCGGTGTTTTCAACCCTTGAAAACTTTGATTTTGAAAACGCTGCAGACCCAGTTTTAGTTTAAAAGCTCCGGGGTTGTGTTTCAGTGTAAACGGACCAAAACTGAGAATTTTGAAAAAGGCGGTGTGGCCGTTCACATTCGCTCTGCGTATCCTTGATGACTACGTAAACAATAACATCATGCTCATTGTTGTACCCATAGATATGTATAGGTAGATGCCTCATTCCAACGCTCAAAGCATGTAGATGCATCCACCATCTAAATAATAGGGAATATACCTATACATATCTATGGTTGTACCTGCATGAATGGTCATGTGACATGCGTTTTCGGTTGTGTAGTGTGGACGGAGATTGTTTCTGAAACAGTGAAAACGCCTATGCAAATGCGAAAACGTGTAGCTAACTACTTTTATAAAAAGGTTAGTATGACTTGGAAAGCTACTGTACAGTTTCAAAGTAGGTTCTTCAACAACATAAATAAATTATGGCACGTCTACACAAGACATTTCAGCTTTTTTAGGAATAGAAGGGAGAGACTGGAATCAATTGCGACTCACATGACCATGGCTGCAACCACATTCCCAGTTGTGCTTTTCAAGCCTACAGCTCTTCCTCAACTGAGTCTGCTGTACTCAAGGTCAGTTCGGTCATAGTTTGAGTGATTTATATATGCTAATGTGAGAGAGGTGCATATGGTTCTGAGTCCATATGCTGCTTAAATAATCACTGCCTTCTGTCAAAGGTTACATGAAGTAACCCATTCAATTTTCTGCCAAATTATAAGGTTTGTTACTGGTGGAGATGAAGCAGACCCCTCAGCAGACACAGAACACACTCTCATATTCCTGCACTTACACACATTCCTGTCTAATTTAGCTACATGTCTATAAAATGCACTTACACAAAACCAGCTCCTACTGTTTTATGGGAACCCCAGAGAAGCGCTTGACCTTGCATAAAACACAATCGTCAAAGTCATCTGCTTTGAATCAGAAAACTTTTCAGACATCACTGTTTAAAAAAATAATAATTTAACACACTATTTAATTAAAACAAGCAAATAAATACAAAAAGTAAAATAAATAAAACAGGGCTTTCTAAAATTACAGTTACTAATACCAGCATGCATTACAGCATGAATAAATTACGCTGTAAGCCTATTGTTTAGCTGTATGCTGACTTGTGGTAGAGTGATGTTATGAGCTCAACTTTTACTCAGTGAAGTCTATATTGCCTATCCGAATATGCCTTTGTTCTTTTCTTCAGAATCCACTTCATAGTCCCATAAAAACCTTCAAACAGCGCACATATTTTTCTGTTCTTATCTTCCTCTGAAGCCTGTTGCATTGTATCTGAATCATATGCAGATGTGACAGGAAGCTGTTCAGTTAGTCTTTCTCTCCTACATGATTTAAACCCCAGAGCTGATGATGTTCACACTGCATTAACACTACAATTTGTTGTACCAGTAAAACACAATCGTTACATGAGGTCAGACATGTGCTCATTAGCTTTGAAGTGGTGACATTTGTCAGTGGCATTTGTGCCCCTATAAAACGGTGAAAAATACCTCATAAAGTTGTGTTTACAAATGTGCCCTTTACAAAATAACAGTAAGATGCGGGTCAGTGGAGATTATGGTTTAATTAGACCACCAATCAGCTTCTAGAATGTCACTGAATCAGACACAGGCCCCTGTTAGTTAGACATAATGAGGTCAGCGTATTCTCTCTTTTTATTGGTCTTTCTCCTCAGATAGTCCTACTGGAGTATCTTCTGAGTACATCTACTTCTCTAAACATTTCTGATCATTGTTTAAAATCACTGCTGAAGCTAAAAATACATCCTGTAAACAGATCTTCAGTGTTTACATCTACCAAAAGCATGTTAAATATGTGTTGAATAACAGAAGAGTGATTTTACGGTAATAATATGCTTGTCTTGCAGTCGGGTTAAGCATCTTTGTTTCGGCTGTGCGCATGAGTGGAGTTTCTACTGTTTTTCAAAAGCTGCTATCACAGGAAGAAGCTTCAAGACAACAGGAAGTTGTTGAGTTTAAATATTTGACAATTAGAGGACTCCCTGTGTTTACAGAGCATGTCCTGCATTGTGTGTGTGCAAACAGAGAATATTGTAATGAGGAAAACAAATTTGTAAATTACATAAAATGGTATTAGACTATAAAAGTGGATGGTACTGTCAAATAAATGAAGACTTATCCTAAAACAACAGACTACAACACTAGGCCAGAACAAACATTGGTAACAAAACCCTCTTCACTGAAGAAGTGGCAATGTTCTAGAACTGAAATGTGTTTATCCAATGGAGTACACAAACAGAGATCATGAAACACGTGGGAAGAGATTGAGACATTCCAGAAAATCATGCACACACACACACACACACACACACACAGCTTCACAATGCAGACCAGCACACCTGGATCCGACTGTAACCACACCCGTCGTGTCATCATCACTGCAGCATCATGCCCCTGGATGATTAGATCTAGTTAACCAACTGATTCAATGCTGAAATATGATTGATTCAGGTGATTGATTCCATGTCAGTGTCTGGAGAAGTAACTGATTCATAGACTGTCTGACTACATGGCAATTTGCAAACTGGCAGTCAATGAGACAGCTGCAGGACGGATGTATGAACATCTGAAACAGACTGAAACAACCTCCCATTGTCATTTTCAAATCAGACATTCTGTGTAATTTGCAACAAAACAACAGTCTGTATTTCAGCAATTAAGTTTAAATAGAAAAGTTACACTACTTATAAGTTTGGAGTCCGTAAGGTTTTTTTTTTTTTTTATAAAAAAAGAAATACCTTTATTCAGCAAGGATGCATTAAATCGATCAGAAGTAACACTAAAGAAATGTACAATCTTACAAAAGACTTTCAAATGAGCTGTTATTTTGACCCCCTGAATTTACAATGGTTTTAGCAAAAATATTAAGCATCAAAACTGATTTTAACATTTATGATAATAATAACTGTTTCTTGATCACAAAATCAGCATATTAGAATGATTTCTAATGATTAGAATGATTTCTAGAAGATCAAGTGACACTGAAGACTGAAGTAATGATGCTGAAAATTATCTATCTAGCCTGTAATGACCTAAATTAATAATAAAAAAAAAGCATTTTTGGCAAATTCAGGTAATTTACCACAGCAATACGATGCTTTTTAATGTTTATGACTGTTATAGCGCCAGCTGTGGTCCGATCTCCCTAACAATTTGCATGCTTGTTTAGAATCCCCTGTCGTATCGTGCTCACTTTATAGGCTTTTGATTATATTTGGACAGGCCCCTTTTCTTACAGCTTCCCAAGGGGTAGATTTCAAACATTGTGCATATGTGTGAAAAAAACGTGCAGTATACAATCATTTATGCTCTTGAAAAATGCAACATCGCCCTCCTCCAGTGGCTGATTTCTTTCAAATTTCTCTCAGACCTCTGTTAACCTTGTTTAATAGGTGCTCAAAATGTATCGGCCTATGGCAGCCATGTTTTTTGAGATGCATGAATGTCCTTATGGCCACTTGTGGCACTTCATACCAAGACCGTGCACAGCTATTTTCATGTCAATTGGACAAACAGTTGCATAGTTATGTTTGTTCATGTGACCTCAGATTCACCTCTTACATATGAGTTGAGTTTGGCGAAGATGTCTCACTCCACTCAAAAGTTCTAGGCCTAGCCATTTTAGTGAAGGCGGCCCTGCCTCTTTCGAATGTTTTGGCGTCTCTTTGCGATGATGAGTCAAAAGTTCAACTTTTTTTGATAATTACTGATACTCTTTCTCCGGAGAACCTTCCTGCACTGGTTTGGCTCCGATTAAACAAAAAACCTAAGAACAGTTCACAAAAATTTTGCATTCGATAATTTTTCTGGTGCGAGCCGAGGATTCCAATAACATAAGACACTTGAGCCTGCGGCAAATGGTTTAGGAGTTATGAACGTTTTTGTACTTTTGATCGCTGTAATGCCCCCATTAGACCAATTGGGGTGAGCCTTGGTGACGTTGTAGACAGTGTGAGTACTACAATCCCTCCAAGTTTCAAGTCTCTACGACTTACAGTTTGATCTGCATGTTCAGTTTTACGTGAAGATTGCTGATGCTTGGCCATTCTAACAATTACAAAAGGGTAACTGCTTAAGCTGTAGTTATTTTAAATTGTTATAATATTTTACAGTTTTAACTGTAGTTTTGGTCAAATAAAAGCAGCTTTGAGCATAAGAGACTTCTTATAAAAAAAGGCAATTAAAAAAAATCTTAAAGCCAACACTTTTGAACAATAGTGTGACTCAATAACACAATTGCCTCCTGAGTCCTGTTGTCCAGGGGTTTGTTACCGCATGTTAAGTAAGTTCATCAAGATGACTAACGATGCTTTAGCTAAAGAATTTGGTATGTTCCTGACTCAACAGTTAAACCTCTCCCAAACAGTTTAATCTGTTAATTGATTCCCTTTGAACCCTTGCTGCTACAACCATCAAAACAACACTGTTGAAACAAATCCACAACTTATAAAATTACAATTACTGTCAGTTTAATATGTTGCCTATTTAATATCCAAAAGAGACTCACCATTTCAAACTTTCACTCTTTAAACGCACTTTTATGCACATTAACATCTGAATTATAACCACACCCAAACTGTGTCGGCTCAGTGACTTCAGCTTTCTTTTATAGTTCCATTTCACCATGATCCAAATACACCCTATATACCGTCACGCTAACCATTCAAACAGTAACAGATCTTGTCCTTTCAAATGGCAATTTACAATCCACCCCTACAATACTCCAGAGTTTTGAGTTCTTAGATTACAACAAGACTCATGTGTCAGCAAGAAAAAGTATCTCAGCCAGTTGCGGTATCGGACTAGTGTCTCTTTTATTCCTTGCAGACGCTCACACACACACAAACACACCCTTCGAAACACAGTCTATTCATCAAACAGCGCACAGACTGAGAGCAGGAGACTGCATCTGATCCTTCCATTATATCTGAACGTAATAGCAGTGCTGTCACTCACACGACCAAACCGGACACACGTTCTCTCGCCACTAATGCGCATAAAATCATCTGGATTCTTGCCATGTTACAGTGAACAAAGCTTAAAGAAATCTCCTACAGTAATTTTGGACCTTAGCTTTTCTAGAGGTCAACAGAGTGCATAAAGCGGACCACATATTCATGCACACGTACACAAAAGGTCTGGAAATGCAAGTTTTTGAGCCCTTTCTCAGGTTACACTGGTATTGGTCGAGCATGTTCCTGCTTTAGGAGCAGTTTGACCCAGATCTGATCTCACAATGCGGCTCCCACCCAAGCCAAGCGGCTCTACACGCTTTACACTCCCTACCAGACTCCTAGAGGAAATGTCCAACTTTCCATAAAGACGTCAGGCCAAAATCAAAAAAGGCCTCTTTCTCTTCTCTAGCTCCCACACTCTCACTTTCATGCTTTCTTTTTCCTTCTCTCTATTTCTATTCTCTAATTTCACTTTTTTTTTGCATTCTCCAAGTCTCTCTCCTTTGGTCTCTTTGGTCTGTCAGCTCTCCATCCTTTCTACTCTGTCTCCATCCCTCCTGTCCACCCACGGTCTGTTCTTTGACCTGAAAAGTACAAAACTGGAAAGCACTTTCTCAAACTGGCAAGCTCTAATCTGATTGGCTGACATAACACACACAGGTTTCCGCCTGAAACAAAGTCGTGTTTACAAGGTACTGAGTTGATCCAATGAACGCTTTCAAGGAAATTAATCAAAAGTTTGCAAGATTATTGGCTTAACAACTGAAAACATTTCATTTTCATTCAACACTGCTATTTAACTATTAGTATTTTTAAAGCTAAACTTTAATCGATTTTTAGATGACAACCGGGTAATAAAATACACTACCATTCAAAGGTTTGGTAAAATACAATACAATAATTGTGGAATATTATTCCAATTTGAAATAACGGTTTTACAAATTTTAAAATGTAATTTATTTCTATGATGGAATTTTCAGCAGCCATTACTCTAGTTATCAGTGTCACATGATCCTTATTATCAATACTGAAAACTGCTTTACCTTGTATTATTTTTGTGAATTATGTGATACTTTTCAGGAGTCTTTGATTAAAATAAAATGCAAAAGAAAAGTATTTATTTAAATAAGTTTTTGCAACATTATAAATGTCTATACTGTTACTTTTGATCAATTAAATGCATCCTTGCTCGATAAAAGTATTATTATCTTTTGAAAATGTTTGTGTTTATTTAAGGAAGTCTCCTCTGCTCACTAAGCAATATATAAGAAATATAAGAAATATTTTTACAATTTATAATAACCATTTTTTATTTGGATGTGTTTTAAAATGTAATTTATTCCTGTGATCCAAAGCTAATCGAATTTAATACTTTTATTGAACAAGGATGCTTTAAACTGATCAAAAGTGATGATAAAGACATTTACAATGTTACAAAAGATTTCTATTTCAGATAAATGCTGTTCTTCTGAACTTTCTATTCATCAAATAAACCTGACAAAATTCTACTCAGCTGTTTTCAACGTAATATTAATAAAACATTTTTGAGCAGCAAATCAGAATGATTTCTGAAGGATCATGTGACTGGAATAATGATGCTAAAAATTCAGCTTTGAAATCACAGGAAATAAATGACAATTTAAAATATATTCAAAAAGAAAGTTACTTTAAATAGTAAACATTTTTTTTTTTAAATACTGTTTTTGCTGTACTTTGCGTCAAATAAATGCAGGCATGATGAGCAGAAGAGACTTCTTTAAAAAAACATAAAAATCTTACTGTTCAAAAACTTTTAAAATAGGAAATATGAAAGAGAAGCCTCAACCAACAACCAATACAGAAGCAATATACTGTGCATTCTGAACTTTTAAACAGACAGAAATTTGTTTCTTGCCCAACAAAGGTGTGTTTAAAAGACTACTTTAAAAAGCATGAATGAAACCTTCAGCCATGGCAGTTACAGGAAAAAGTTAAAGCGCTTCATTTTCATACCCATTCACTGTTGTTTGGTTCTCTTCCACTCTATTTATCTTCAGCTGCAAAGTCTTGACCTGCACAGTCCATTATTCTCTTTGCTTTCACCATCTCTCTCTCTCTCAGACCCTCCCCCATCTGTTTCTCTCTAATTGCATGCACAGCACATAAAACAGAACCAGACTGTTTTCTTTTCACATAGAATGTCTCATTGCATCCCTCTTGCTCTCGCTCGCTCTCTCTCACAAACTGTGTATATGTCTGGATTGCAGGAATGCGAACTGAAGACATTCCTCTCCGGATTGGCCGAAAAGACATCACCCATCACCATCAAATGGGATTACCAGCAGGGAAAGTAAGAGAGAGTGAGATGGGAGGGGTACGAGGAGAGGAGAAATAAGCCCTAAACAAGGCAAACTGAACGACGAAGAGAGGTACAGTCCAAACCAGTCTCTGCTGGCAATAAAACGGTTAGTACAATGGCCTTTACGAACCAAAACTTCAATATCCAAACCATCAATTAATGGTGTTACTGCCGCTTTGAGTGAAGTGCCAACCCATACACACATTAAAGTGCTTAACATTCAACCGTTTAAGACAAAGCCACTAACATAACATGTTTTCCAGATATTTTGGAGACTTTGAGTTTGAATAACCTACTTTTCTTGCCAAATCCCTGTGCAAAACTCTGCTGACCAGCAATATTTTTACTGAGCGGAGCATTTCTGATTTGTTTTCTGTACCTCTAAATTTATTCTATTGCTTTTGTTTTCAAGTACATCACTTTATTATATTTTTTAATCATCATATACTGTATTTACACGCATCACATCAGTACATTAGATGTTTTCTCTCTCTTACGTTTTTTTCTTTTGTTGTCAACTTTGATTCATAACTTTTTTCACAATTAATTTCTGTTGCATGTATAACATTTCTACCCTAAATATTCAAAAAAAGACAAAAAGTCTGCACAATAACAAGATAATGCACAAAAAACTCCATGACTAAACATTAAGTGTTAAATGGTTACATTTCAACGTGTTCTCTCAGATGTATCAGATTTGCATCAATAAACAGAACAAAGTTACTTATTAATAAAAATGACCTACATTCACCCATCAAAGTTAGTCTAAATACAGAGGAAAAAGTTTGTACCTTGTTTTTCACCTTGTTAAAGTTATTCCCGCCGCAAGTAGGTAATTCCTTACAGGAGTGTGTGTGAGAGTGTGTGAGGACTGCGGCGCTCACTCAGCTGCTCGTCTTTATATTGAACGCGCAGACACGCGTTGAATGACGCGACGTCTCGCTGTAGCGGTCTGCTCTGACTCACTGACGGCAGTCTGCGTGCTGCACTGACACAATAAGAGTCTTGCAACTTAACAACTTCCACAATAAAAGTCCCCATGCTCAACTTTATTTAAGCGCAGGTATAATGTAAAAATGTGTATAATATTCGTGTTATTTTTTAAAATATATTATTTGAGCTAGGACAGGTTTTATAGTTCTTTAACATTCGACAGCGCAAACTAACTAAATGATGGGGAGTTTTAGTGCTGAGAGATGTTAATCAAAAAACAAAAAAATAATACATATTTTGTAAAACAGCAACAAATAAAATTGAAAACAAGTGTAAACTAAAATAAATTTCTGTGGATGTTACACACTACCAGTCAAAAGTTTGTGAACAGTAAGATTTTTAATGCTTTTAAAGAAACATTAAGCCTGCATTTATTTGATCCAAAGTGCAGCAAAAACAGTAAACTTATGAAATATAGTTTTACTATTTAAAATGACAGTTTTCTATTTGAATATATTTTAAAATATAATTTATTTCTGTTTCTTTTCAGCATCATTACTCCAGTCACATCCCCTAATATTCTGATTTGCTGCTCAAAAAACATTTATTATTATTATTATTATTATTATTATGTTGAAAACAGCTGAGTAGATCTTTTCTGAATAGTAGAAAGTTCAGAAGAACAGCATTTATCTGAAATAGATATAGATATATTTTGTAACATTATAAATGTCTTTATCATCACTTTTGTTCAATTTAAAGTATCCTTGCTAAATAAAAGTATTAATTTTCCACAAAAGAAAAAAAAAAATACTCACTCCAAGCTTTTGAATGGTATAGGGTATGTTACAAAAGCTTTTTATTTCAAATAAATGCTGATCTTTGGATCTTTCCATTCATCAAAGAATCCTGAAAAATGTACTTAACTGATTTAAATATTATTAATAATCAGAAATGTTTCTTGAACAGCAAATCAGCATATTAGAATGATTTCTGAAGGATCATGTGACACTGAAGACTGGAGTAATGATGCTGAAAATTTAGTTTTGACCACAGGAATAAATTACATTTTAAAATATATTCAAATAGAAAGCAGTTATTTTATATAGTAAAAATATTTCAAAGTTTTACTGTTTCAGCTGTACTTTGGATCAAATAAATGCAAGCTTGTTGAGCAGAAGACATTAAAAAACATTAAAAATCTTACTGTTCAAAAACTTTTGACTGGTAGTGAATATGAAATAAAAAAGGAGAATCTGCTGTTTGCCATTAAGTATTCAATACTTAATCAAATGTATTGTTATGTCCTGTAAATCTTTTATATTTTTACACACACAGAGGCTTCTACAGTCACTTCAGGAGGGGGTGGCCATGTATAAATCTCATTTTAATCAGTAGTCTTACAGACAGACATTTATATGCACAAAACCAGCTATAAATAACAAAACAGAAACTATTTGTGTCACCATGTAGCACATTATAAGAAAATAAATCCAGATTGTTTTATATAAAGCATCCAGAAGAGTGAAATTTAAGCTACTTACATCACTCCTAATCCATGTGCTTGCCTAGGGTTATTCCTCCGCTGTTTAAAGCTTCAAATCTAGATAACGTCTCGCTCTTGGAAAAGATATGAGTTGTTTTAAAAACATCCTCTAAAGCATGTAAACTGAACACGCACACAATGGGAAGACTAGAAGTAAATATTTCATAATTTCACATGACATTTTTGTTATACACTTCAAATTAAACAATGCTGAGGTAAAGAACAAATACGCTGTCTAAACCTTGTAATTAGTGTTGTTATTTTAATCTTTGATCATCTACAAGGCTTACATTTTCCCACCAGTCAGTCTTTTTGTTTGAATTTCAAACAATTGTTTCCATCTAAGGTTGTTTATTCAGATAAATCTGTATATCTTGCACTGTAGACACAGATTACTGACAATTCTACATTGGATAATTTCTACATCTGCAATAGATAAAATGTTCTGGAACATTTTCCATTCCACCAGTTCATTTTCTGTGCTTGACAATTGTGTTCTGCTGTGTTATTTGTGTACGCGTGAACGCATTCGGACTTATTTTAGACTAATGGGAGTATCGGTGCAGTTATCATTTCTCTCTGGGTGTGTAATGGCTATTTTAAGTAGTGTTGTGTATTCTTCTATGTTCCTCTCTTGGCCCGCATGTGTGCTTGTGTCGGGGCGCAGATGAGTCGCCCCCATGACTCGCTCCTACAGCTGCCAGAGGGGAACGTCTGTTTAGCGCTCACGCTAATCTTCGGGAATGACTCATAGTAGCCAGTAAATAGCAAGTCGATATCTGCTGGTGTCAATCAGGACAATAGCCATCAAGCAAACAACTGAAAAGTATTTAAAAGCATATGAAGTTCACTAAAAATGAATATTCTGTCTCATGTTGTTCTGATACTGTATGGTTTTCTTCTTCTGCTGATCCTGTAACCAAACTGTTTTGGTGCTGATTAACATTTCTCAAAATATCTTTTATGTCCCACAGAAGAAAGTCCAACAGGTTTGAAGGTTTGAATTTTAGAATTAGACACTTCACCTTTAACTGTCAAGCTGCCCACAATAATCCTATATAACCCATCTGCAAACAATGCAATTCCCAGAGTGCCTGAGACTGTGAGAATGTGTCATAGATAGTGTGTGTCTCTTTTCTCCCGAACACTATCTATACTATCTCATATGCCAAACATCTCTGTCCACTGTCCAGACATAAAGACCTTTAAGCTCTTGACCAGACCATCAGTTAAGACTAACTTTCCATCCTGTCAGCACCCAAGTGTACTACTCAGTCATACACTTAAATAGTTGTTTAGTAATGTTGTTTTGAAATCCAGTGAATTTTGAGGAAAATAACGAAATGTACTATCTTTCGAGATCTGCTAATATCAGTCACATTTTTGGAATAACATGAGGGTGAGTAAATTGATTTTCTTTTATGGGTGAACTATTTCTAACTAAATCTTTTCTGTTTTACATCAGGCCTCTTTAAAAATAGTCTTTTTATCTATGAATGTAAACTCCCACTCTGTATTTCCAAACCAGCATCTGGTTCATAATTTCTAAATGACTCGTTTCTCTAGTCTTAAACCGCTTTTGCTTCTCTCTTTCACTTTTTCTCTCTTTCTCCGGTCTTCCAGTAAGATTTTTTTATTGAGATGGCCTGTTCTGGAGTCTCTCTTCCATATTTGGAAAGCCGCTCTATTCCCAGTGGGTCACTTTAACACCACTAACCAATACAACGCCGGGCCTTCGATTCCCCAGCCAATCCCGCATCCCCCCCCCGGTTTCCTTATAAGGACTGCACATAGTCGATAGTGTTTGTCTTCACTCCGGACTTCTTGGCCACACTGTGCTGCTCAATCATGCTAAAGTAAACTGGCTGAATTGGTCAAAAACAAAGCTAATGTTTTTACTCTGCAAGTTAACTATGATCAATTTGTTAGCCTTTTTCACGCTGGGGTCATTAAAATGTGTATTTTTATATTAGAATCACATTTAAGTATCAGCAATACCTACTTTCAGGCCAGGAATGAATAGTTCTGTTTTGAAAGGATGTATTAAATTGATCAAAAGTGACACTAAAGAAGCGTATAATGTTACAAAAGATTTATATCTCAAATAAATGCTGTTCTTTTGAATTATTTTTTATTCACCAGCGTATACAGAAAAAATCAGGAACACAGTTTCCACAAAAGTATTAAGCAGCATAATTATTTTCTACATCGATAACTATAAGAAATGTTTTTTGAGCACCAACTCAGCAAATTAGAATGCTTTCTGAAGGCTCATGTGAGACTGAAGATTGAAATAAAGCTTTGCTGAATTATCACAGAAATAAATTATACTTTAAATACAATGACGTTCAAAAGTTTGGGATCTCTATGCTCAGCATTTATTTGATCAAAAATACAGCAAAAAACAGTAATATTGCGAAAAGTTATTACAACATAAAATAATGGTTTCTATTTTAATATACTTTATAATATAATTTATTCCTGTGATGCAAAGCTGAATTTTCATCAGCCATTACTCCAGTCTTAAGTGTGACATGATCCTTCAGAAATCATTCTAATATGCGGATTTATTATTAGAATTATCAATGTTGGCAACAGTTGTGCTGGCAAATATTTTTTGGAACCTGTGATACTTTTTTCAGGATTTTTTGCTAAATAAAAAGTTAAAAAGAACAGCATTTTCTTCTAAATATACATCCTTTCTAACAATATAAGTCTTTGCCCATCACCTTTTATAAGTTTAACACATCCTTAATAAAAAAAAAATTAATTTCTTTAAAAAAAAAAAAAAGAACCTGACTGAAAAAAAATAAGTTATAGAAAAGATTTCTATTTTAAATAAATGCTGTTCTTTTTCATTTCTTATTTATCAAAGAATTCTAATATATATATATATATATATATATATATACATATATATATATATGTATATATATATATATATATATATATCACAGGTTCCAAAATATATTAAGTAGCACAACTGTTTCCAACATTGATAATAAATCAGCATATTAGAAAATGTAGCTTTGCTCACTGGAATAAATTAGGTTTTAATGTATATTAAAATGGAAAAATGTTATTTTACATTGTAATAATATTTCACATTTTTCCTGTATTTTTGATCAAATAAATGCATCTTTATAAGAGACTTCTTTAAAAAAGCATTAAAAATCTTGCTGTTCACAAACTTTTGAACAACAGTGTATATTAAACAAAATTAATTAATAAGCAAATAAATTAATAATATTTCAAAATATACTGTATTTTTTATTAAATAAATACAGCCTTCATGAGCATAAGAGACTTCTTTCTAAAAACAATAAAAAATCTTACAACCTTAAACTTTTGAACGGCATTGTACCTACTTTCAGACTACTTACCAATTACCTCCCTTGCCAATTAGCAATTATCTACAGTATTTTTATAAGCCTCAATCGTATCATATATAAATAAACACAAAATAAAAGTCACAGTCCACAGTGGAAACTCTGAGTTAATTTCTAAAACTGAGGCTCACGAGTCTGAAAAGAAAAACTATTTGTGCATTTTATCCACGAGAGGTGCAAGAATAATAGGAAAATGTTTGGCGGGCTGTATCACTCAACAAAATCTGTCTGCAATAAACCATTTTTTGTAGCGTTTAAATTGAATTTTCCTGTAGAATGCGTCTTCTATATGCTTGTTTTCTTTTGGATGTGCTTCTAAACCACACGCAACGCCTGTGCAAGAAAATGATTGTTAATACACCATTTGGGTCTTTACGAGCAACACCTCATAAACAAACCAGCTTTGAGAAACAGCGCTGAGTCACACGCCAGAAATGCAACCGGCTGACCAGCACGCAGCGGATTTAACCGTAATGCTGGCCATGGTTTTAGCAGTACACCGTGACCTCAGTGCTAAAGCTTTATCTGTGTTCACTAGCGTGACGATTTGAGCTGAAAAACCGACTGGAGAACCTGACTGAAATGGTAAAATACAGAGCAACTAAGTTAGGTTTTTCAAGCTATTAGACCTCCTCACTGGAGCTAAATTGATCCGAATAAAACAGACATACTGCCACAATAACCACATCAGCACTGTAAAATCAAGCACGACATCTGAAACTAAAAACCCCATGAGTTTGAGAGAAAGCTGGTGTGGTTGCGGTCAAGTATAACAGAGCTCACTGAAATGCAACCAGATTGTTTGAGAACAGGCCTCAGTTTGCTGCAGTTGTCTCTAGTGTCCATGACAACAACCCCGCTGTGGCTCACGGAGGTTTGTGGCAGGCGGTGCGGTATGGCAGCAATGCAGTCGGCACGAAGATAGCAATACAAGCACTTCAGCGAGGATTAAAGACTTCCTTTCTCATCTGTTATCCTCTCTGTCTCGCTCTTTATCACGGTCTCTCTTTCTCTCATCTACTTTTGCCACCATGGCGATCCACTAATCCAGAATAAACAAAAACCTCACTGTTTCGGTGAGTAACTGGTTAAATATAAACACATAATGAATAAGGAGGGAAATTATTGCAGCATTTACTTCAAAGAGACTTCATATGAGACATTTTATGTCTGTCTGGCTCACAGACATCTGATGAAGTAGGGTGTGGAATTCTGGCTCATCAGGTCATGACCCCTGAGCCAATATGGTGCATTTATACATCACAGGCTGGTCCTTTTGTCAAGGGAAGTGAAGGATTATTGTCTGTCTGGCTGACTTTGGTGTGGCTCTGACAGGAGACGACACCTTTTACTTCCTGGAAGTATGTAAACGGGCTTGCTGTACCGCTCACCTCTTCATACATCGCTAAAACACTGATACAAAAAATAAAACTTGCAAAAAATGATTCACTGTCATTGATGTTTGATCTGAAAGCTCATAAGAGTAACATGGCGTAAGAGTAATATATCTTATATTTCTCAAATCTCAAAACCACCTCACAATAGAATTGTATATACAACAGTTCTTTTTGGTTCTTGAATCTGATTGGCTAAGAGGAGTGTGATATTCTAGTGATACTGGAACTCCAACAGTTTCACCGTTTGTATCACTCCGTTAGCGATTTGGAAAACTACACGGAATGTAGTTTTAAAAGTTTTTTAGGCAAAAATGTACTTGTTAGACTTCAAATATGTGGTTGGTTAAGATTTTTACTTTGACAATGTATATATGAAGAGTTCAGATGCAAAACCAGCTAAAAGCTATCTTGGTCAGAATTGAGACAATGATACTGAGTGAATGCTCCTGACACATAGTATACGTCCATCAAATACTTTTACTTTAAACTCACTAAATTCCAGCCTCAGCCCAATCAGAAGTACCAGTACTTACATAGAAAACTATACAAAGTAGCCAGAAAGAAATGCTCATTTTAAAGAAATACATCAGATGGATTTAGAGGATATATATATATATATATACAATATCTCACAAATATAAGTACACCCCTCACATTTCAGCAATCATTTTAGTATATCTTCTCAGGGGACAATACTATGGAAATGAAACTAGGATATATTTTAGAGTAGTCAATGTGCAGCTTGTATAGCAGTGTATATACTGTCCCCTAAAAATAACTCCACATACAGCCATTATTATCAAAACAGCTGGCAACAAAAGTGAGTACACCCTAAGTGAACTTGTCAAAACTGTGTCCAAAGTGTCAGTATTTTGTGTCAAACCATTGTTATCTAGCATTGCCTTAATCATTCTGCGCATGGAATTCACCAGAGCCGCACACGTTATTGCTGGGATCCTCTTCAAATCCTCTATGACATCATGGAGCTGCTTGATGTTAGACACATGGTGCTTCTCCACCTTCCACAACTGGGGCCAGTTGCATAAACTTAGCCTCAATGTTAAGACAGTGTCTTAACTATTAGTCTGACTAACTAGCAGTTAACCAAAGGATAATCATTATTATTTTTTGGATTCAGCTTAGAATAATTTACATTTTTCTGTAACTGTTTTTAAATAAATTATTACCAGTCTTAAAGAAAAAATAGCTGACTAACTTTTTAAGACTAGTCTAAACCTTTTATGCAACTGGCCCCCTGTTTGCAGGCTTTCTTGTAAGTCAGCTTTAGAAGAGGCTTCCTTCTGCTCCTTCTGTTCTTCTGAACTTACTATTCATCAAAGAAACCTTAAAAATTTTACTCAGCTGTTTTCATCAAAATTTTTGAAGGATTTATAAAGAATCATGTGACTGAAGTAATGAAAATCAGCTTTGAAATCACAGGAATAACTTACATTTTAAAGTATATTCAAATAAAAACAACTATTTTAAATAGTAAAAATATTTAAAAATTTTACTGTTTTTGCTGTACTTTTGTTCAAATAAATGCAGGCTTGGTGAGCAGAAGAGACTTCTTTAAAAAACATTTTAAATCTTACTGTTCAAAAACTTTTGACTGGTGGTGCAAATAAGTTAATCAAAGTTGTCCTAAGACAAGAACAGGTATTGTTTTGGTTTTAGGACAACTTTGATGAAAGGTTTTGATCCACTTCAAATGTTGACTACTATATATATGAAAAGCAGTAATATTATTAGAATTTAAAACAAATTCAAATAGAAAACAGTTATTTTAAAATGTAATTTAATCCTGGGATGGCAAAGCTAAATTTTCAGAAGCAATTACTTGAGTCCTCAGAATCACATCATCGTTGTCTACTAATTAGAATCATCAAATCTGCATAATATTTAAAAAAAATATTTTTTTAAATATATTTTTTCAGTATTTTCTTTTTCAGCATTCTTTGATGAATAGAAGGTTTAACAGTTTTATTTGAAACAATTTTTTCAATATGACAAAAGTGTGATTTTTGATCAATTTAATATGTCCTTGTTGAATAAAGTATTAATTTCTTTGGATTCAAATAAATAATAATGATAAAAGAAACCTTGTAATATATAAAGCTGGGATTTAAGCCAGAGTCCCCTTGCACGCTAACCAGTTTTCCTTCGGTCATGTCTTATCTCGCCTAGTGGTATATAGCCTTTGCCAACTGGTATCAGAACACTTTAGGTGCTTCCTTACTCCTCAAAAATTTTCAGATATTATGTGTGGTAGTATCGTATAACCACTACCATGCTGATGCCAAGAACAGAATCCAAAACCAAACAGACAGTACATTTACAAAAACATATCCTGTGTTCTCATGAAGGAAGAATTAACAATAATTTGATCCACTGAAAAAAAGCTTCAAACACAGGATTTTCAGAAAGCCCTCACACTCACACAAACCTACAGCATAAATATATATTACAATCCAGCTTTAATTCAAAGGGGCTTTTTGAAACGTCTCACTATGTTAGCACGCACATTCATCAACCTGTACAGCTGATATCAGACACCACCTGCTGTGTTTCTTTAATTCATCATAAGCACAAAAATACATACTGAAAATGTACATACGTGACAGCACGTATACCCTAAAGCATAATGCAGACAGTCTTCTCGCTTTCTGTCTCTGTGTTTCTTTACAAGCTCCAGGTGTTATCATTTCAGTGTGGTATGGACTTTACACACTGTGAAGCATGTTCCCATAAAACCCCTGTGATTTCAGCCCACCAAGCTCGTAAATCAGAGGTGCACACAACCATCTCTCGCTTACACAGATGCTCCTCTGAATATAAAACCTCGGCTCTAACAGGGATTTAGCTGTTCAGATAAATGTCACAAATTGAGTAATGTGCCTTCATTATAAGCTTAATTTTTATAATGCCTCAGAATTGACCCACAAAGCGTTTCCTCTGGGCTGGCTGCAGGTGGACGCCCACCAAACACTCTGTTGCTTCACACTTTCCTCTGTTTCTGTCTATCTCTCTGTCCTTTCCTGTGCTGAATGACATTGGGCCCTGTCTATATCACAAGGGCCCTCCTGCTGTCACCAAAGTATGCCAAAACACACTGCCCAGTTTCCTGTATGGCGTGTATCGCTGCAGGGTGTAGCGTCAGAGCCAGGGAGAGTGAACAAGGGATCAAGTGTGAAGTGATTTGAACATGTTCATCAAACTGAAACAGTGCAAAGGTGTTAAATGATGAAGGATGTTCACTCAACACTTGGTTAGAACAATGAACAAGCACATCTAATGCTCCACCAATCGAAATTAGTTCCAATCATTTGTATGATGTATGCATTGAATGTTTTAAAGTTCACTTCCACAACAAAAATGTCATCCAAGATGTTCATGTCTTTCTTTCTTCATTCGTAAAGAAATTATGTTTTTTGAGGAGAACATTTCAGGAACTTCCACTAAACTCGCAGTTTAAATGCAGCTTCAAATGGCTTTAAATGATCCCACCAGAGGAAGAAGGTTCATATCTAGTGAAACGATTGGTTATTTTCTAAAAATATTGAAAATTTATATACTTCTTAACCTCAAATGCTCGTCTTGTCTAGCTGGGATCATTTAGATCCCTTTGGAGCTGCATTTAAACTGCATTTTGAAAGTTCAAACTTGCGGGCAGCATAGAAGTCCACTATAGACCATTTCGTCAGATGTAAACATACTGGTCCCAATACACTTCCTGTTTCTTTTTTTTTAACTTTACACAAACATCACAAAAAATACAACCAACATAATTTGACTGGATGAAAATGTTACATTAGCACCTTTAAGATGTATTTGTATATGTGAAATAAAATAAAAAATAAAAAACAAAAAAACAGGAAGTGCTTCTGGACCAGTGTTGTTTACATCTAGTGAAATGGTCTATATGGAGAGAAATGTTTTCCTCAAAAAACATAATTTTTTTACGACTGAAGAAAGAAAGACATGAACATCTTGGATGACAAGGGGGTGAGTAAATTATCTGCACATTTTTGTTCTGGAAGTGAACTTCTCCTTTAAAACTGTTAAATTTGGGTGAAAGTTCATGTTTTCAAATTATGAAAAATTAACAAATGGTTCACCCATAATGACAATTCTGTCATCATATTACCTCATGTTGTTCCAAACCTGCTGACTTTATTTCTTTTGTGGAACAAAAACAAAACTTTTTTTTTTTCTTCTATGCAATTACAACAAATGTGGACTATGGCTGTGCCCACAGAATCAACAATAGTCAAAAGATATCTTTGACGATATCAAGACTAATATTATTATTATTATAATCATTATTATTATTATTATGAGGCTAATATTAATATTTAATTAATATTAGGACTTAATTGTTCGATCATATTCCCATTTACGCGTTTTTACAGTGTAGAGCGCGTTATGACCAATCACACACGATTCCGTTGAGTTTATAAACCAATCATTGGCCAATCAGAGGCGTTCAGATGAGTCATCACAGAAATACCAGAGATTTGTTGTTGAGTGACAGTACTCTGCTTTATCGTAAATTCTTTCATCATAAACAGCGAAGTGTAGAAGTGTGATGTAAATATAAGAGATGTATTAATCGTACAGTGTAGATAGCGTGATAGAGTGTGTTTTAAAGCACATATATTCGCACTAGAAGTCACTGATGATGTTCTTTGTGTAAATGTTCTTTGCTCGTTTTCTAGCTGCTGTTTGAATAACTGAGGAAATCTAAGCAGTGTTATTAGTAACTTGCAATGTTTTTATTAAAGTGTTGTCATCTTAAATACAAATTCAGTCATGTTAAAAATATTTTATGACATGACATCCATGCAACTTGACTAAAAAGATGCTAACATTAGGCTGCTTTTGGCCTTACCCTGGAGGTGGTTCACTCTCTGGCTATGAAACTAAGCAAGTAAATAATTAAAAAATAGCATGATAATATCGTGTATCAGCGATCTCACAGGCTGATCACAGGAGGATATGACTAAGGAGCATATTTCCCAACAATAATGTGGACTGGAGCTTTCCAGTTTAAAAAAAGATGCCTCTTGTGTGCTATAATATAAACCTTTGAAATCATACAATAACTTTAAATGACAAACAGACTGAATTTAATCACTATCATCTTTGTTCCTAAATGATAACATTTTTGTGAACTGAATAAACTAATTTATTGAAAAAAATAGACTCAAAAGAATAATTTGTTCATGAATCAAACATTGTTGCTAAAGTTGTTTCAAAAATGTACCTTTTGTGTTGGACGGAGGAAATGAAGTCAGTTTGGAACGACATGAGGGTGAGGTAACTATGACAAACTGTTAATTTTAAGGTAAACTGTTCAAGGTGGATTAGATACATGATGGGTGAAAAGGCTGGGAAAAGAACAACATATTTGCAAGCAAGCAATCGCTCCAAAACAAAGACTTTAGTAGGAAGCACCAGACTGAGTTTATTTTATACGACATGCATCGTATCAAAACAATACTGTTGTGCCAGCAAAAGCCCAAGGCCCATCGTTGAAACACGAAACATGAGACCATGTGAAGTTTATCACCCTTTTACTAGTTTACCCTGAAGAACATGACCAGAGCTGCAAACTCATACTTTCCACTCGTCCTCTAATTGCTTTAAGGCAATTCGGCAAACAACATAATCACAGATGTAATTGATAAATCACCGTAACGCTGAAATAAAGTTGAACTACAGGAGAATTCAGATCACAGGGGACCTGTAAAGATAAATGTCAGAAGCTACAACGTGACCTTAAATTCCCACTCCATCATTTTATTCAAAGCACTCATGTGAACAGCAAGTTATGGGAACATTCAGAGGAAATCAGCTGGAATGTGTAAACGGGATCGGAGGGTCAGAAGGCATGGTTCAGGTCTGGTTGTACCTGGAGGATGCAGAGAGACGATAACCTGCCACACAGCATGCAGAAATGACCCCTGGGTAATTGTACAATTATGAAATTCCTGTTTTTACAACCCAAACGACAAGGTGAAGTGACTGTGTGGTGTTTTTTTTCGATGGGGGAGGTGGTTCTCACTACCTGCTCCCTGTTGTGTTGTTTCTAACGGTTGATTTGTGACGTACAGTGGAAAATCTTTTGGGGAAGCAGCTTTTTTATGGCAATAAATTGCAGAAGCTCAAGCAAAGACAGTGTTTTGCCAAACGGCATGCCATTTAAACCTCAACTTGGACTTTATCCATGACAGGAAACAATTTTCCTTTCATAGCTATTACATGCCCGTCAAACCCACGCACATATGCGTTATTCACACTCAGGTTGCATCAACCTATTCTTTGTTTTACCTTTCATTTGAGAGGTCGTCTGCTTGCTCATTTGATCTGGAATCACAGAACGAATGGGGAAATGTATGGAGAAAAGTCACGGATAAAACCACAAGGACTAGCACATGCCCAGTATAGCATGTAGACAAAGCTTTCGATTTACATGATTTATTGTGTATACACTAACTAGAATGCACACAATTGACTTCCCAATATCCACCCACTAAATACACACATGCTACTTTTCCAGGGTTGGAAAGAAGGAATGGCACCTGAATCGAACGGAGATCTGTCAATAACCACAGAGACAAACAGCTTGAATAGTCTTTTCAAACAAGAGCCTAATGTCACATTCACACACACAAACTTCAATGCCACGCATAATCCAGACAAGATTACAGAGCTAAAGTACATTTATATCTAAGACCGGCTCTGCCTAGAGTCAACAGAGTCCCTCCCTCTGAGACACTTTTGCTTTTATGTTGCTGCAATTCACATGTTTATGAATCTGCAGTTTTATCCTTTGATTGCAGCCAGAATGAAAGCTCATATAACAGTTGTTTACTTTTCTGTAGACCAAAACTGTTGATTAAAATGTTAAATGTTACGTTGCTTTGGGTGCAATGCCATCCACTAGTGTACAACATTACAACTAGACCTCACTTTGCTAAACAGTGTGCAATAATAGGTAACAGTTTATATTAAGGTCCACTTTATATAGGGTTTATAAAGGTTTAGCAATGCAGTATACACTACCATTTTGAACAGTAAGAGTTTTAATGTTTTTTTAAAGTCTCTTCTGTTCACCAAGCCTGCATTTATTTGATCCAAAAGTACAGCAAAAACAGTACAATTTAGAATTATTTTTACTATTTAAAATAACTGTTTTCTATTTGAATATATTTTCAAATATAATTTATTCCTGTGATTAAAGCTAAATTTTAGCATCATTACTCCAGTCGTCAGTGTCACATGATCCTTCAGAAATCAATCTAATATGCTAATTTGCTGTTCAATAAACATTTATTATTATTATTATGATCAATATTTAAAACAGTTGAGTATTTTTTTAGGATTCTTTGATGAATAGAAAGATACAAAGATCAGCATTTATCTGAAATAAAAATATTTGTATTTTTATATGCTTGATTTTTTTTTGGGGGGGGTGATAGAAATTAATACTTTTATTTAGCAAGAATGTTTTAAATTGATGATGATAAAGACATTAATAATGTTACAAAAGATTTCCATTTTAGATAAATTCTGGTCTTCTGAACTTTCCATTCATGATTTCTGAAGGATCATGTGACTGGAGTAATGATGCTAAAAATTCAGCTTTGACATCACAGGAATAAATTACATTTTAAAATATATTCAGTCAGAAAACATATTTTAAATAGTTAAAATATTTAAATATTTAGCTGTTTTTGCTGTACTTTGGATCAAATAAATGCAGGCTTGGTGAGCATTAGAGACTTCTTTAAAAACATTAAAAATCTTACTGTTCAAAAACTTTTGACTGGTAATGTACATTGTTGATAAGCAGTTATAACTGCATGAAAAAGGTGATTTAATGCAATACCTGCCAAATAGTGAGTTATTTTTAACTCACATGTTATGAATGCATAATAAATATATTTGTTCATACTTATTATTTTACTCGAAACCAGATTCCTGATTAATTTCATGATGCACCAAAAATAGGTTATTATAGCGAGACTGACGGGTGGTTTTCTCATTTATATCTCATGACTCATGTCATTTTTATGTTGCTTATCCAAAGCTATACAGCAATTTAAAAAAAAATAACATCTTTTGTTTATGAAGATGAAAATATCATATAATATTTATTTTGGGGGGGAAATATTATCAATATTACCTGTGAACTTTTTTGTAGGCTGAACCATTTATTCGTGAATTATACATGTTAGTTACTTGGTTACTTGTAAAAATGAAATTTAATGTACAGTGGACACCTGTGAACCATTTAATAATGAGTTGCATTAAAAAGTGGCTTATGCAAGTAAACTCACATTAAACACTTAAGAAAAAACTCCACCAAAAGCAACATAGTAATAAAAAATAATATGAGTCATGAGATATAAATGAGAAAACCACCACTTCAACACCCTGCAGTCTCTCTGTAATAGTCTATTTTTTGGTGCATCATGAAATAAATCAGGAAACTGGTTTTGAGTAAAACAGTAAGTATGAATCAACAGGTTTATTAAGTATTTATAACATGTGAGTTAAAAATAGCTCACTACTTGGCAGGTATTACACTAAAATCACTCCTTTTTTCATGCATTTATAACTGCTTATCAATTATTTATGCATTTGTAAATGAGTTATTAGTCATTTATGAACACCTTTATAAACCTTTTACAAAAGGAATGTAAAGTGTTACCCAATAATATTTTTTTGCAAAATATATATTTAGTTTTATTTAGAATATACTATGCTGTAAATATGAATCTTTAAGTAAATAGACTAATGTAAGTCCACAGTTATCGGAAATAACTAAAAAATTGGCTTGTGGTTTGGTGAGTCTGAACAATTCACTAAGTGAGTCTGATTCAAACCACTTATGCCAGGTACACACTTTGTCACTCAAATGAACAAGCACAGATTTTGCCTCCGGTTTCAGCTATTTGTTGGCACTGAAAATTAGGGCTAAAATCATGCAGTCTGTACCTGGCATTTATACAGAACATGTTGTTTGTGCCTGAGTTTGTGGCTGTTTTGTGAATCTTTTGCACTGATTCATTAAAAAGAATCGTAAGAGTCATTTGTTCGCAAATCGAACCCCAAGGCTTGTTCAAGAAACACTAGCGCACACTTGAACGAGATGAAATCTGACAAACTCAAATCTGAATCTTTTCCTGGCTTTATTAGACTTTTTTTATAATTGTCGATTGTCAATTGGAGCTCTTAGGACCAGTATATTTTGGAGGGTCACTGGAACTAATCGCAGGCATGTAGGTACTGGCTTGCCCTACATGTTAATGTCGTGCCCTTGGGCAATGTACTTAACCTTATCTTGACCCTAAACTTAAGGATGCAGTCTTTAAAAACTGGAACAGTTCTAGTTAGAGTCAAATTGCACCTACTGAGTAATCTACCGCCAGCTACCTTCAGGCATTGAACAGTACACCTAAATCCACAGTCGGATCAGTGCTGACGCAAAACATATCACTACAACCGATGATAAACGATAGTGTAGTATCAGATACATCCAATACAAAAGCAAATTATCCTTTTGAAATCCAGCTGGCGTCAAAGAACAACTGCTAACACGTATGCAAGCACGCATACCACACACTATCACACAGTGATTTATGGCACGCAGCAATGCTCGGCCTCTGACATGGTGATAAAGGGACGGAATGCATTTGTTCTCTAAGTGGGGCTTTCCCATTACACCACCTACTGACATACGCAGGCATCTGGGGGTAGTACTGTACATCACCACAGAAACATGGGTAAATGTCACCCCTTTAGACTGATCACAGTCTGTTTTGGTCCAATTTACCTGAAAAACACTGTACATTTGAAATCTGTAAAAAGTAAATGCTTGCACTAGCATATGGATGGAGTCAAAGCTAAAAGCCACAAACTCTTGATTTAATGGCTTCATAAATACTGCAGTACTCACAGTTTAGGTTTGGGTTTGGTGGGAAGAGGTGGAGCCTTAACCGCTGAAGGCGATGGAGGTGGAGCCACTGTTTCCTTCACACTTGAAGGTGATGGTAGACTCTCATCTGGTGGCTTGTTCAAGGCCTGACCATTTTGTAGAGGTCTGTCAGGAACACTTTCCTGAGGCTCTTTATCTGTGGAGACCTGAACAGGCATCTCAGTGACGCTGGGCCAGATGTCCAGCTCATTGATCTGGAAGGCCTCGGCGCTCGGCGGGGTTTTGGGCGGGACTTCTAACAGACTAATCTCAGTCGGCGGAGGAAGTGGAGGCGGAGGCGGGAACGTTTGGTTGTCTTCAAACACGTTGTCATCCTCGGATACGCCATTGCTGGGTGACTCTTCAGCAACTAGAGATAACAGAAGACATACAGTTCATTGTAGTGTGAGAACAGATTTCTTTTCCTATTAATTGCATGATGCAGATGGCCCACGTCACAATACACTTCAGTGGAATAAAGAAGGAAATAGTGGGTCTGTGAGTAACCTGGGAAATGAGTTCATAGTTTCATCATTGCAAAAGTATCACTTTTTATGAAACGCAGAAAACACACCTAAAGTTGAAGAATGCTACACATAATCCTAGATAAATGGTTAATCCACAGCTAAAACTTAATCCAAACCTTTATCAGACATGAAATCTGGCTGAGATTGCCTCAGATTTACTTAAACGACTCTGCAGTAAACTCAAGGCTTAAGGACTCCTAAAAATATAAGTACACCCACTCCATCATGCAATATAAACATTCATTCCTCTTCTGTCTTCTGCCATGTGACACACACAGCTATCAGCACATGCTGTGTCCTCTCTCCTCAACCACACTCTGATCCTGGAGTGTTGTGGATAGGATGTGGCTGGTTGGCCTCATGCAACTGACATGTTTCAAGATGTACCACAGTGAGCCCCATAAAATGTCATCAGAAGATCACAGATGGAGTTTCTATGCCTTTTTTGGAAAGGGTGATTTAGTTTTTTGTTGCTGCTTTGTAAATAAAGTCATTACGATTCCTGTGTTGCATCAGTTGTATTTACTACTTAGTGTGAGAGAATGCTGTAATGCTGTGTTTAATTTTGTTGTTTTCAGAGATTTATCCCTTGGCCTTCTTTCAACTCATGTCATATTACACTCAAACAAAAGAATACTGGATTCAGGCCATAAACAGAAGCCATTCATTTTGTCTAAAACGGTTTATGTGAACGTCAATACAAGATATATTTTTTGAAAGTCTTTATTTTAAAATAAATCTTTCCTCACTATATAAATTCTAAAAAAAAATTATACACATATATATATATATATATATATATATATATATATATAAAACTGTTATACATTATAGATTATTAATACATTTATTCAGTTAGAATTCATTAAACCAATCACTGTTCTTTTGAACCCAGAAAAACACGGGGGGTGAAAACTTTTGGAATTTGAAGATCAGGATACATTTAACTTATTTTGTCTTCTGGGAAACACGTAAATATCTTCTGTAGCCTCTGAAGGGCAGTACTAAATTAAAGAAATATGATGTTTAGGCAAAGAAAAAAAAAAAATTACACATTTTTATTCTGATCAAAAGTTTACACCTTCTGAAGCATCAGTGAGCATTTGAACCTTCTGTAATAGTTGCATATGAGTCCCTCAGTTGTCCTCAGTGTGAAAATATGGATCTCAAAATCATACAGTCATTGTTGGAAAGGATTCAAATACACAAAAATGCAGAATAACCAAGAATTTGTGGGACCTGGGCTGCCATTTTGGAAAAAAATGGTGTTTCTTTTTTATCTATACGCCAAAGATACCTAGCTCTATCTTCCTTTAGAGCGTAATAACAAATGGAAGCGGAAATATGATCATATAACTCCTATTTTAATATCCCTACACTGGTTTCCTGTCATGTATAGGACTGATTTACAAATTTTATTATTTGTCTATAAAGTCCTAAATAACCTGGCACTTCAATACTTGACTGATTTATTGCTTCTGTATACCCCTTCTAGAAACTTGACATCTTGTGCCTACTCACAGTTCCTAAAGTTAAACTTAAAAATTGTTAAACTAAATTTTATTGTGTTTGAATGTGCTCTATAAATAAGCATTAATTAATTGATTGATATATATTAAACTGTTTAATCATTGAATTTTCAACAAGAACATGTATCTTCAAATTGAAACATCCTTTTGCCCCAGTATATCACCAGGCTACTTAAATATTTACATTACCATGAACTTTGATCTCAGATATAGTTATTGTAGATAGTGTACACACACACCTGGGGTAACAGTAAGTTGTGCAGTGCTGTTAACTGAGCCGTATTGGTTGGTTGCAGTGCAGCAGAACAGACCTCCGTCTTCAGGGAACGCTTCTGCAATCACCAATGTACAGATTTCCTCTGCAAAATCAATCACAGGAGTCGTCAATTACAGAGTCATCACAAGCAAAACCAGATTAGAACCGGCCAGTTTTACAACATAATCTATTGGTGCAATGGAGCATGCAACACTGCTTTTTCCAGAGACATGAGAATTTCATAAATATTTCCTGTAATGAGGAAGGGATGTAGAAAGGTGACAGACGATTAGACAGACAGGTGTGGTGAATCTAGACATGTAATTGACGGTTACAGAGGTGATTCAACAGCAAAGGGAAGTCTACCGCCTCAGACAGAGGCTGTCTCTCATTCCTTTTCCATGTTTCCTACAAGGTGATTCAGTAAATTATGAACGTCAATTCAGTCACTAGCAAGAACCTTGACTATTAAATGCTGAGACAGTGATGACTCAATTACCCGCAACATCATTACAAATTACGAGGCTCATATTAAAATGTAGGAGGTATTTGTCAACAAATGTTTTTTTATTTATCTTTAATTTGTTTATCATGCATATTAGTTGAACAAAATCATTATATGTATAACTAGCAAGTAAACTGAGACACACCCAAAGATAGAGGTGAGAGCTATTACCCTAAAAGTGAGAAGGTGAGCCATACGCATGTACAGCTGAGTGAAAGTATGTGACTCATAAGAGGTGTTGACGTGCATATCCAGTCATATCAAGTCCATACTGCATATTGCATGGTGATGACGTCACGAATGTTGGGCTTACAGAGAATTATTATCTTGATAATCCAAAAGTATACATGTATCTGGAGGAAAGTGTTTTTATGAATAGGAGGGGTGGAAGCAGGAATTAAAAACTCACCGGGTTCTGCTGCTGATCTTGGCTCTGATGAAAAAAGGGATATGGGAATTAAGAGAGAAACACAAACAACATAACAAATCACTAGTTATCAGTCTACCAAGAAACCAAACATAGTTTCTTAAATAGCTCAGTTACTCCAAAAAGAAAAATTCTGTCAATGTTTATTTATTTTGTTCCCTTAAACACAAGAAAAAAATTAAAGAATATGGTGTTTCATATGTCATACAAGGTTAAGTAAATTATGAAAAAAAAATCAATTTCTAGGTGAACTCTTCATTTAAAGGTGCATTCAGTAGTTTGGTGCTAATTTAAAAACTTTTACACATTAAGAAATTAATTGTGTTTTTATGAGTCATCTGAATGGTGTACACTCACATGAGTAAAAGCTAAACTAAAAACTAGCTATTGTTCCACCCATGCAAAATTTTGGTTATCGCATACAAAAAATAAGATAAAAAACGCTTTACGAAAATGTAAATACAAACATAAATTCCTAAAATGTGTATAAAAACTTTTAACAAATAAATTCCCTGATGCAAGGAAAAAAAGCTTGACTTTGCCTCACCAAATTTCTGGATAACTGGACTAACCAGCTAACCACTTTAGTCATTCTGAAATATCTGAGCGAAAGTGTGTCATCAAAGTGATTTGGTATAATTACCTCCCAGAACTATCTCTCACGATTATGATCTGACACATCAGGTATCCACTAATTTAAGTAAGTAATTTATTATGTGGAAAGAAAGAGCTACAGTACCTGTAGCTACATCCATTTTTATTAATAATACTCTGTGTCAGTTTCCCAGGAAATTATGTTGTAGTCCTTGTAAAGCAATATTCAATACAGTATTGTGTTCAGAGTTTATCACACCACAGAAAAATGTGTTATTAACCACCCAGCCAAATTCGAATGATAAAAAAGGCCAGTTAAATAAGTTATCAAAATCTTTGAAAAAAAAAAATTATTCTGCTCTTAAACACTGGGGGCGTGTCTACTGACTGCGCTGAAACCACGCCCACTTGTGGGAAAGCCAATGCCTCTCTCAACTTTTAAATACAAATATCTTTAAATAAGGAGTCTGAGCTATTTTCAAAATTTTTAAGTCACTGAAATGCATAAAACACATACACAACATTTGTTCACAAGACCTTTGAGAACTGAACGTGGTAAACTAGTGTTTTTGCTACAACATGATGTTGAAAATCATCCTGCTCACTCATTTACATAAAACAATTTATTGATTTAACCTTTGTTAGACATGTTTTGTGTTAGAAAGGCCGTGTGCGAGATCGTGACAATGTCCATAATTATTTAGTGATTCACACCTGAGAGACAAAGGGCCTCCTATAATGAGCCATCAAATTGAATTTCTGCTTTATTAGCAAATATTCCACCTTTTGGCATTGGACAAATGCTTGTTTTTGCAAATGCCTGAAAAGTGACATACTGTAATATGGCGATTGTCATGGTTTGTTTACATCTGTCAGTAGGGCTGTCACTAACTATTATTTTGGTAATTGAGTAATCTGTCAATTATTCTGCTGATTAATCGAGTAATTGTATAATTATAATAATTTTTTTGTAACAATAAAAATAGACCTAAGTGAACAATAGCCTTTAAAATGACTTAAAATACATATATAATAGCAATGAGGAAATAATATTCAGTTCAAATAAAGTATCAAAAGCCAGTAATCATATTGATTTAATCTTAATGAATAAAACTGTTAAAATACATAATGTATTAGAAACAACAGAGCTAATGTACATTACGCATTATAACAAATGCCTGCAGAGGGCGCCAACAGCCTGACGATTGTTTTTACACTTTACTGCACATTGACTCAACAACATTTAATTCAAACGTCCACTTAATCTTTTATATTTGGCCATTTCTTTATGATAGAAAAGCTACAGCCAGTGTGTCATGAATCTGGTCCTGAATGCCAGTCTGCTCGCCACTAGAGGTCGCCTTGCCATTTCACATTACACAGACTGTTGCACCACACCCCGGACTACATTTCTCATCATTCATTGCGCTGATGACACACACAGCTGTAACCAATCAAGCACACTATATAAGCCTTGTACTTCCTCTTCCTAGTTGCCGAGTATTGCATTGCATTTAGCACTCTCTTTGTGTTAGCTGCCATACAGAGCCACCTTGTTCTTAGTCTAGTTTAGTCGTGCTTCTAGTTAGTTTCTCCTAGTCTTGTTTTCTAGCCTGGTTATATTGTCTTGTCTGCCTTCCGCCTGCCCTGGACTTCTCGCCTGTCGTAGATTTAACCATTTGCCTTGTCGTTTCGGACTCTGTTCGCCTCTTGAATGAACTCTAGCCTGTCTATTTGGATTACCCGTTTTCCTTGCCCCTTGGATTATGTTTGCCGCTGATCGACCCTAGCCTGCTTTACTGATTACTCTTGTGTCTTGTCCTCACATACCTGTTTGCCCCTGTTCGACCCTGCCTGTATTTGCCCATGTTTTTGTTTAATAAAGCTATGCGTATGGATCCGCCTGCTTCCCGTCTCCCTTGCTCTGTTACACACTGTAATGTCTTGAATATGTGGATATCAAAATATGTAAACTAAGAGCGAGGGTTTAAACTTTTATTTTGAAATCTTGATAAACAGTTAGCATATTGAGAAAAATACTGATGTATTTTCCTGTGTTTGTGTAGGTTTATAAAAGATTTACCTTACAAATCTGATCAAATAATGCACATTGCATTCCCAGATAAATGTTACAATAAACCCAAACTCACAACAACATGCAGAGATGGAGTTTGAGATGCTCCACACATGTAAATGATAGCAGTTTGTGTAGCAGCTTTACGGTGAACAGAGCCGCTCTGAAATGCATGTATGTAAACTACACACATGTAAATAATTAAAACGCATATATTTAACCTGCATTGCATATATTTATTTAATTGAATCATAGTGTTGTGAATTCTTAATAGCATGATGCTTTATTATGATTTTTAAATAGGTTTAATATGTGGAATGCACCATTTCCGGAATTTTGCAGATTACTCGACAACGGCAAAATGCAATCAAGGATTTTTTAAAATCAAATACTCCAATAGAATCGAGGAAATGCTGCAGCCCTATGTGTCAGCGTAGTGTGAATTGGCCTTAAAACGCACTAATACACATGTAATTTACATAAAACTCAATTTTGATAGATGACAGCCCTGCGGATAACACAATTATGGTATGTCTAATGCTAATGCTTGCGAAAGAACAACTGAATGCCACTTTAAATTGTTGTCTGAGCAGTTTCTCTTACTTTTCTGCAGGATGCGGAAGTCAGGGGAGTCCTGGATCTCCTGGCCCTCTCGAAACCACTGGACCTCGAGAGGAAGACTACCTCTCACCCGGCACTCCAGAACCACCACCTGACCTTCAGACGCCTGCGCGTCCTGCAACACCTACAGAGCGAGAGAACCGCAGGTTAACACTCCAAATACAGACTGAGAGGTAAACAAAGCGAAAGAAGAATGGAAAAACTGAAGTGACTGATGAAAGGTGCACAACCACTAATTCTGCTCCTTCTTCATCACCTCTTTCATTCTCAAGTGCACTCTTTCAGACTAAAGACAAAACAGACATAGAAGCTAGAAGCTGTCAGCAAGCCATAAAAGTCGAAAGGCAAAGAGTAGTTTGTTTATACATGTGCATGTGAGTTGCTTTCTGTTGTGTGTTCCTTCTCTTTTAAGCTTTGCGTATGTGTGTATAGCATGCTTGTGGTTACACGTGACGTGTTGTAGGTTTATTTAAAGTTCAAGTCAAGAAGTATGTCTGTACAATCTAGCCATTTTATTTGCGTGCCTGTTTGTTTAGGACTGTGATGATGACACAGAACCATCTATTATAAAAAGGCACATCTTCTCATTAGGAAGATTAAAGTCTCTCGGGAAGAAAAACGGAATGGGATAATGGAGAGAAGTGGAGGCTTTTCTTGAACGTTTTCTTGAAGGAGGAAAATGATTTAGCACACTATGCAAACATAGCATTTGGCATTGAACTCTGAACCTCTGCCTAGGCCTGCTCAGAGAGTCACATGATAAATCACACTTCTTTTTCTCATTTGTCACATCGACAAATACTGACACAGAGAGCAGGCTTGGAATATTTGGTAAAGCTTATACAATGATTAATCTGTCAATTTCTCAAAATATGTCTGTGTTTTTGAATGCTGCTAGAGATTTTTGTATGTGTGTGTGTGTGGACGTGTCTTACCTTAGTAAAGGTAGGGGGCGCTTTAACGGGAGCATCACCGGCAAAGAGTGAAGAAACTGGACTCTGGACCTGACAGAGAGGGAGTAAAAGAATAAATGTGGTTATAATGGATCTTTCCAGAGAGTGTGAGTTTTTATAAGTCCATCTGCTGTTGTCATTCCTGATGAGTCTTTCAGACATATTTGTGCACGTGTCTATTTCTCTGTCATTGTAGTAGATAATTTATTACTTATAAATAAAATATTAACTTATTTCTAGGTTTCAGGACTGATTCCCTATAGTATGCCCTTTCAGTGCCAAAAATGAAAGGGCATACTATACCAGAGGTATAGTCGGTGTGTGTGTTCCTTACTCTTTGTGGTGTGGTAGAAAGCGGCTGGACCAGTGTAAAGCGATGAGGTTGGGCCTCTGGGCTCTTTGGTGATGATGTTTGTATCGTCAAGGAAACTGAGCTGGTTTTCTTCTGTGCCCTGAGAGAAAATATTAGCAACAACAAACCTCATTCAGACCTAAAAGAGACACATCTTGCAATTTTCATATTCCTTTGAACTAAAAAATAGACCTTGTGACTGAAAGAAACGGGTATTTTGAGTCATCCTGGCTGAAAGTTGAAAACATTTTCTAAAGCAATGACAAGTCAATCAATCTTCTTGCTCCATCACAGCCCATTAAACATTTTTCAAGTGAAGTTACATTTTTATTATATGTGACCCAGTTTAAGGTCACAAATAACAAACCAGACAAAAATACAGAAACAGCTGGGCTACATTTTGCCTTAGAATAGGTCAGTAGTCAGAATTTGTTTCAGTTCTGGTCAGGGTTATTATAGTTAACTAACAGAGCTGGGTAGTAGCTGATTACATGTATTCTGGACTACGTAATCAGATTCCAAAAATTAAGTATTTGTAATTAGTAGCGCTGCCTCCTAAAAGTCAAAGGAAAGAGGCTTGGTCGGCCAAAAAAAAAAAAAAAAAAAAAAATCCACAGGAAGTGGCGAAGTCACACAGTCCGTGATGGGCAGATCGACATCCAAACGCTCACCTATCATTCATCTACCTCAAATACGGCTTTTCATCTGAAAGATATATGTAGTAGCAATGTGCGTTATTCAAGTATCTTGGCGGAGTGTGGAAGCTGAATAGTAGCGCTCATACTGCATGACAGATGGTGCAGCTCACTTTGTGCTCACTTGCTCTTAAAATACTCCGTCACTTTTGGTCATACAGATAAAAGTAATACATCTTTCAACTCTAGAAAGACTCTACATTTATTTGTGTGCACTCACAATAACAACGAAACGTTGCGCTTTTGTAAAATAATAAAAGCAAACAGGATGCGCTTTCTGATGTCTCTGTCTCTGTGAACTTGAGCACAGAGAACTTCGAAACTCTGTGTATACTTGCCTTACAAACATGAAAAATGTATCTATAGAGAGTGAAATGTCTCTCTTAAATAAACCAATTCAAATAGAAATCGAATATTCTCGGATTATGTAATTCGTATGAAACATGCATACATGCGCTACTGCGGAGGTGACGAGTCAGTGTCGCCGACCTCATCTCTTAAGCCGAAAACAAGTAGTTTATCAATAAATTATTAAAACGTTAATGCAGTCTCCTTGCTGTTTTTCCCTGACATTTAGAAAGTCTTCAAGTTTGGTGGACATTCACACAAAGATCAGTCATTAGTCAAGTGACCACTGATTTGCAAAAATCACTTCAGGTATAAGAAGTGTTTCAACACTGCATTAACTACTGATGATTTTGTAGGTTATTTAACCATGTATTACTATGTCTTTTGTATTACTAAGCCTTTGTCTTTCAATCACATTAATCACATCTAAATTAATCATCTCTTTCACCTAATATATATGCTTGAAGTGATTTTGAAATAAATATTTTAAGTATCATTTGCATGTTCATTGGTTCTCTGACATTGGTTATAGTCACATGAAATGCATAATAAAATATTTTTATTTTGTATATTTTTATTTTATTTTTATATTTTTATTTTTTGATTGATTTTTAAATTATTTATTTTAATTTAAACTATTTTTTAATGATTTAATTAGTTATAAGCTTTTCATTAATCTCACAAACCCCCTGCAGTTTCTACACAAACACCAGTCCAACTTCAAAATCGTCCTACATCGCTGTTTCATCTTTTTTGGCAAAGGGCATTTGATCTTCTTTGCATGTTCACTTTGTAATGTCACACAATGTAGGCCGATTTTGAAGTTGGAGGAGTTTTTTGACCTACAATAACTCTTTTGAACCGAAATACACAGTGTTCACGCAGGGCTAGACAAGATAAGCATTTGAGGTTAAAAAGTATATAAATTGTCCACTTTTTTTTTAGAAACTAACAGATCGTTTAGCTAGATAAGACCCTTCTTCCTCGGATCGTTTAGAGCCCTTTGAAGCTGCATTTAAACTACTGCATTTTGGAAGTTCAAACTTGGGGGCACTCCACTATATGGAGAGAAATCCTGTAGTTTTCCTCAATAATCATAATTTCTTTACGACTGAAGAAAGAAAGACATGAACATCTTGAATGACAAGGGGGTAAATTATCAAAATTTTTGTTCTGGAAGTGAACTTCTCTTTTAACTGTCCTAACTGAACTATGGCCTAATCCTGGCTTCGTCTAAACCCTGTCTATGAAACCAGGCCTTGGTCATTTAATTTAAAGTGAAAGTTTCCAACAGCAAATATATAGAAATATAAGGTAAGAAAAGTTAACAGTATAATGTTGTAAATTTTTTACATGCTCTCTGTGTGGGGTAATTGCTGTCTGACACGCACCAGTTTACACACACACACAGTGAAGTAATATCCACTCCACTGTCTAAATTTTCACTATGCAGTTTGCACCTTATAAATGACTTTGGAGCCAGTGAAAGCGTAATCCCAAATGGGATGCGATGATGTCACTGGGAACCAGAGCCAAGCGCTTAATAATTTGTGTAAACAGAAAGGAAAGACTGATAGGCCAGTAGAGGCCAGAGATGACAGGAAGAAAAATAAGTGGATGAGTTCAAGAGATCACACAAAGTAAGAAGATTAGACAGCATTTCTAAATTGTTGATTGATTATTGGCCTTCGAAGATAAGTTGTCTAACAGCTTTGGCTATTCCTTGAGGTCACTTCATATCCAAACAACCTGCCATGTTCTTCAGGAGGAGTAATACAAACTTTCATGGCAGAGGGTAAATTAGGGGCTATTAGATAATGCCAGTTAAGCCGAGGTCTGAGGTCAAAGGGTTAAAGGTCATGCGAGGTAGAACATGCTGAAACACACATACTGTGGCATGGCTCCGGACCTAGATTTTGACACGGATCCTTCACCTTCTGAGTCGGAGGAAGAAGCACCTTTACGGAGACAAAGAGAAGAGAAAAACATTAATTTCTGCTTATAACATTTTGGGCTGCATTGCATGTGATCATGGGTTTATGTACAGGTGAATGAGTTCACAGTGCATATTTCACTCACTTTCACATTAGTCACGGGAACAGCATTGACCAACAGCAATCTGCTTGATTTGACAGCAGCTTCTGTTTGAGCTATAAATTCTTGATGGATTATTGGTCTTCAAAGACAAGCAGTCTAACAGCCTTGGCTATTATTTAAGGTCAGTTCATACCCAAACAACCTGCCGCGTGCTTCAGGTTAGGTAACAGAAACTTTTATGGAACTTGGTGAATTAGGGGCTATTAGATAATACATAGCCAGGGCCGGTTAAGTTGTCAGGTCTAAGGTCTAAGGTCAAAGGGTCAAAGGCCATGTGAGGAAGAACATGCTCAGATCCTTCATCTTTTGAGTTTGAGAATGAAGCACCCTTAGAGATTTATTTTTAAATGGCACTAATGTGAATGCACCTTCAGCATTTACTAATGCATTATTAAAATCATACGTTGTGCTTGTTAATATACAAGCACAATGCACTGTAAACTAACATGAACAAACAATGAACAACTGTATTTTTATTAACTAACATTAAGATTAATAAATAGTATAATTATTGTACATTGTTCATTCATCTTAGTTAATACATTAATGTTGACAAATGACACCTTACTGTAAAGTGTTACCAAATTGTTTAACTATGACCTCACCTTCAATATAAACCTCTGCAGAGGTGTTGTCTGCTCCCAGTGCGTTGGAAGCTACGCAGGTGTACCTGCCGGTGTCGTCTTCAAATGCTTCTGTTATCACCAGAGTGTGCAGGTCACCATCACGACAGATCTGGATATCAGGGCAGTGGTGCAGCTCACGCCCCTCACAAAACCACCTGTCCAATGAAACAGAAAAGATGGCATGTCAATCAAAGGGAGTACCCAGTTATAAAGCTAAAATATTGTTCAATTAAAACAGATTTAATCAAAACTAAATATGCATTGATTTATCTCACAAATAATATGATTATTGCAATGGGGAAGCTACTATTAATCTATTAATCACAAAAACATTCAAATCTGTGATGCATGTGTGAGAACGAGGCAAAATAAATGCAAATGAAGGACTGAGGTCATGTTTACAGTAAAACCACTGGCTGCTTAGTTGGCTGCAATCAATTCTCTGTGTGTGTTTTAATCTGGTATTACTAATTCCCACAAAAACTCTTATCTGATGGTGAGTCAGCTCTAGAGAAACCGAGAGCAGATTTCCCTCATTACAGTGATATTTCCCAGCTAATCAACACAGCATTGCTGTTTAAACCATATGAGTCACTCTTTCATCAGAATTTCAAGAGGTTTCGAGCTTAAATACTATGCTGGCAGTCAAGCTGTAAAGCACTTGCGTGTGACTTTAGGATGAAGTATGCACCTTTTTTTATATGTTAAAAGTTTGTATGGCTGTATCTAAAACTGCTTCTATTTCCTCATCCATTATTTCCTACATTACACCACTAATATAGTATAATATAAATCAGACACCACTACTGGCTGCCCCATCAAATAGTGCACTATACAAGGTTATAGCTGGTGATTTTGAAAACAGAATGTGTAACTGCTTAATTTGCACACTTCAATACTATATAATAGAAGAAAAATACTATGTGAAAAGAGTAGTATGTCCAAATTTCATAAAAAAGTATTTGGGGGACCTAACTTCAGCAGGATTTCAAAGTGCGAACACTATATAACGTGTAATAGGTCATTAGTTAACGTAGTTAATAAAATTAGTTAATAAATAGCTAGAAATATGAGATAAAATGCTTGTTAATGTTTACTAATAAAAATATGAAAAATTACCCAATAATTAACAGATCATTATTTCACGTATATTTAAATGCTTGCAAATGTCATTAACTTTCACTTCTATGATCATGCACTTCTTGAAAATCTACAAATTATTTTGACAGATGGTTTTTACAATGATTAAAAGCTTTATTAATTAATCACTAACAAACATTTTATAATGCTTAATGGATCATTAGTTAATCATTAGTTAATTTCAGATCACATATTACCTAAAGTTTTTTTTATTTATTTACAAATGTTGAAAAAAGCAGCTAAATTATTAATTTTAAGCACTTCGCAAATTATTAATGTTAATGAATTATTCATTAACTCATATTAATTCTGTAAAGATCATATATTTCACTCTTAAAAATAAAGGTGCTTTAAAAGGTTCTTCATAGTGATGCCATAGAAGAACCATTTTTGGTTCCACAAAGAACCATTCTCCATCTCTTTTTTACCTTCTTATAATCTGAAGAAGCTTTTTTTTTGTGACAAAGCTTCTTCAGATGCCAAAGGTTCTTTATGGAACCATTTAGACAAAAAAGGTTCTTCTATGGCATCGTGATTATTTTTAAGAGTGTTGATCTTTGTTTGTTGTATAGACTTCTACTATTTTAACATTTATTAAATATTTGTGAATTTACCCTATTTACATCTAACAAATCATGTTTTTGCAATACCCAATCTAAAGTGGAAACTATTCATTATCTATAAATGTTTATAAACGTTTACTAAACACTTAGTACCTTCATGGGAATTGGACTTATAGCTGCTGTAACAATGTTTGTGTGAATGGCTGGAAGTTTATCTAAATGCTTGCTAAAGACATAACACACATTGTAATTTAGAATCAAAACATGTTCTATTGCCTTAACACTTATATTATTACTTCCTAAAACAATGAAATATAAACAGACTGAACAATAAAATTGACTGCTATACACTTTTGACCACTTAACCAACCTTTAAACCTACCCATACCACTAAACCGATCCCTAACCTTACCCGTATCACACGTCAACAGCAGGAAAAGTGTTGTTTATTAACAAAAGCTTTTAATAATTGTATAATATCTTTTAAAATCATTTGTAGATTTTCATGAAATGCATGATCACATAAACTGAAAGTTTAACAACATTTTGTAAGCTTTTATATGCAATAATAATCTGTTAATCTTTAGGTAATGTTTAATAAGTTTATTAGTAAACATTAACAAGCACATTATCTTATATTTCCAGCTATTTGAATATATTTTACATTATTCATGAGGGATTGTTTTCTCATGGATCGTAGTCAAACAGGTATCCAGCTGCCATTGGTTGGCCAAACAAAAAACCACGCCCCAATCCATGCAGTTGGTTGCTGTGCATTATTTTATTTTCATTTTTTCCTCACAATTCTGAATTGTGAGATAAAAAGTTGTTAAAAAACAGAACGAGATGTAAACTCAGAATTCTAAGAAAAAGACAAAAGTTGTGAGGTCTCTTTAAATTTAAACAGCATCTCAAATCTGACTTTTGAGAGAAACAAAGTAATATAAACTTGAATTAAAAAGAAAAATTCTCAATCACCTTTTTTTATTGTTATATTCTGTGGGGGGAAACATGTTTCTATAAGTATAGGGTCCTGTAATGTTTAAAATATTATACAAATATAAAACAAAAAATATTACTACACATATTTCCATTTTAAACATCTTATCTGTGCTTTTTAAAATAAATATCATACCTAATGTAATGCTTATGCAAAGTCCTTGTAAATAATATAAAATACTCAGCAGAATCTCTAAAATAACTGAACACAGAAATGTAAATCAGTGTGTCTGTGACAGGTTTTGTTGCTTAGTCATGACATTAAGCGATTCTCAGACAGGGAGGAATGTTTAGATTGATGTGTGCGCACAGCTGGAATATGACACATCAAACACTCATGCACCTAAAGCGGGGGACACCGCACTTCATTGTGACGCACAGGTCTGGGAATCATAAAGTCTGCAGGGAAAGTCCTTTACTCACCACACACACACACACCAAATGCAATTTCCATGTCTACAAATCAGTTACATGACATGTCAGTGTGTGTTCTAAACCCCCTGAGGCACGAATATGAAAACTAGTATACCTGTCTCGAGCACCTGTGAGTGTATGTTACGGGAAGCACAGACACACACACACATAAACACACAGTCTGGGCCTGGAACTCTAAATCAAGCCTTCTCAATACATCATTGTGCGATTCATTCAAGTTTTCTTTGTACTCCAAGTGTCCCAAACCACTTTCATCCATTCATCTAACCTCACAGACACACACACACAAACACACACACACACACACACAGTTTAAAATGTGTCTGAAGTTGTCTGGAATGAGTTCTGGTTTAGGCGCACAGCTGTTCATTCAGCTCGTCTCCGGATCTTAAAATACTCTGGGACATCATTAAGACTTCTATAAAGAATCCCAGTATTCCGGAGCCTGCTGAGTCCGTTTCACTCCATCCTGGCAGTCAAAGGCTTTATCCATTTTCTGCTTCATTCTCATTACCAAATCAAGTTCCTTTGTCCATTAAAGGGATTGTTCACCCTAAATTCACCTTTACCCTCATGCTGATTCAGGGCAAATCCAGCATTATGGATGTGACATACAAATACTTAGAGAATGTATGTGTTACCAATATACCAAACCATCTGCTTATATTTTAATAAACCCTTTCTGATAGAGTCTAACAAATCAGAAAAAAATATCAGTCTATGCATGAGTTTTCTATGTTAAAAAAGGGAAATAATTATGCATTATGGATATGACAAAAAAGGACAGTTTTTGAGAGACTACTTACTTTGTAGGATTTCTGTGAATTAAAATGCACAAACCAGATGCAATAATACCCAACAAATAGAGAAGCAATGGCTCTTCACAGAACATATAATTGTTACTTTATTTTATTTTTTATTCTAAAAATGCTTTAAGAACTTTAAGAGAGATCTCACATGGGTATTTGAACCAGCAAATGTTGACATCTGTGCTATTAGTATAGTAAAAACCTTTGGTAAAAACTTTCATGGTAAGGTTGACTTTTATATGGAATTAACCTTCAAAGATAATCTCTGAAACACAAATTAAGATATTTTAATGAAACCTGAAAGACTTCAGGTAACCACAGCTTAAAAAAAGAGGTTATCTGCCTTATTTTTCCTGTTAGAGCAGGCATGGCCATTTGTAAATTATATGGGTCCAGCTTCCGGTCTCATCCGCATCCAGCTATTTTTAGCTGTACAAAACGGCTCGTTTTGCTGCTTGATATTGCATATTGGTGTGCCTTGCCATATTATTTTAATGTATTATGTTTTAACCGTTTTACCATTTACTGCACATTGTTATTCTTGTTATTTCCCTATAGCAGCTAATGAACCGGAACTCTCAACCATAGACTTACTTCCACGTCAAAGAATAAGGTGTATAACGGCATCGCAAAATGACTCAATAAGTCTCGCCCAACTGGAGCAGTGCTTTACATATGGTCTCTGGTGTTTCTAGTCAAATTAACATATTTTCCAAGCCGATAATATAAAGTCAAACCTGCGCAGATTTTTATATTTAGTTATATTGAAAAAGTTTCAATTCTTTTTTACCCCGTTTTAACATAGATTTCTATGTAGACAAAAACATGGACACACCCCTGCCCTGCACATTTTGTATGTCTCCCTTATCAGACACACCCAATTCATGTTGTGCAGCCTCTACTAATGAGCTGATGAGGTGAATCAGATGTATTTGATGAGGGAGACATATAAAATGTTCAGGGCAGGGGTGCTTCCAGGACCAGTTTGAAAACCAATGATATAGCGCAGGGATGCTCAACCCTGTTCCTGCAGAGTTTAGTTCCAACCCTGATCAAACACACCTGTCTGTAATTATCAAGTGCTCCTTCAGATCCTAATTAGCTGGATCAGAGTTCAGCTCCAACCCTAATAAAACCTCACCTGCCAGTAGCTTCCTAGTAACCCTTCAGACCTTCATTACCTTGTTCAGGTGCATTTGATTAACGTTGAAACAAAACTTTGCAGAGCTGTGGCTTTTAAGAACTAATGTTCGCCACCCCTGTCATATATGGTAAACACAGCACATGCGTACATCACACACTAGAACAAATCTCATTGGCTCATTGGCTGTAATGCATCATTATATGTGACCCTGGACCACAAAAGCGGTCTTAAGCAGCACGATTGTATGGGTTAATTATTTTTTTTTTATGCCAAAATTTATTGGGATATTAAGTAAAGATCATGTTCCATGATATTTTGTACATTTCCTCCCGTAGATATATTAAAACTTAATTTTTGATTCGTAATACGCATTGCTAAGAACTTTATTTGGGCAGATTTAAAGGCAATTTTCTCAATATTTTGATTTTTTTACACCCAGATTCCAGATTATCAAATAGTTGTATCTTGGCTAAATATTGTCCTATCTTAAAAAAAAAAACATGCATCAATCGAAAGCTTATTTATTCAGATTTTAGATAATGTATAAATCTCAGTTCCAAAAATGTTCCCTTATGACAGGTTTTGTGGTCCATGGTCACATTTAAAGCGATCATATCTCTTCAGAAAACTTGGATCAGTCTTCTTAATTTTACAGTGCCTTTACAGCCAGTTTGGATCTTTTAAAGTCCAAACTCTTTTGGTTACCTGGACTTTCAATGGAGGGGCAGAAACCTCTAAGGTTGTGTTTTGTGCTTCAAAAATTAACCAAAGTCTTAGGAATGACGTGAGGGTGAATAAATTGTAACAGAATATTCATTTTTGGAGAAAAACAAAATTTTCACTTTTAATTTCTATCTTGTTCCGAACTCAGATCCCTAAACATTGTTTCTTTCTCCATGGCTATAAAAGTGAAGGATGTCTGTAACATTACATCTGAAATGTCTCTTCTGTGTGCTTTTGTAAATGTTTGAAACTGTTCAGAGTCACTTTAGAACACCTTTGTGAATCCTGGAAAGATTCCAAGACATTCCAAGGTTTGGCGGCTCCGTTTCGCACCCCTCTGCCATTCATGGCTCGGCCAACAGCACCTAATCTATCACTCATTCTCTTTAACTCGTCAGTAGACACACAAAAGAAAGAACAGACAAGCTCCTCAAGCAACTATGTCAACATATTATATCATATTATTATTTTTATTTTCCACGTTCAGAACTGATGGTTAACGGCTGATTTAACTGCGTCAGTTGAAACACATTAAGTGTGCAGTTTTCTCTATATTCATTTTCTTTCTGTCTCTCCACCTCTCTACAGGCTCATGCAAGCCTAAAACAATAATTTATCTAGAGAGAGACAGTTATGGATGATTTTAGGGTGCCAGGACAGGTGTGTGTGTCTGATTCACCACAGCATCAAACTAGCTTTTTGATTCTTTTTATCTTAAGGATTATTGGTGGTTTTGATTCAATTCCAAAAACACTTAATAAAACTAATTAAAGTTGTAGAAAATTTATGGCACAAGAACATATCTAAGGCTGTGTGGAAATGTCTAACGGCTATTTTTGGTGAACTTTATAATAATTATAATCAAGGTACAAAGGAGAGTAAAGGTGAGTTTCTATTTTATTGGCAACAGTGATCTGATTTTCTTTCCATATATATATTTTTAAGATAAATTGCTTGAGTTTCTTGCAAGTTGCTGAATGAAAAAATGTGTTAAGAGGGAAGCTCATAACAGGACACAAGAGCAAACAGAGGCTCGGGTCATCTATGTCCAACAGCTGGATTTTGTCACGTAAATCACAGAGACAGGCAGACATGTTGTGTTTGTAATGTGGTGAAATCAGTCTACTTTAATTCTTAGACATTCTGCTTGTGAGACATGACTGCCATTGAGGTCAGGAAGCAGATTGAAATGTGCATTAGCTTGAGCCTGCGTGATCACATTCAGATGGAGAAGCTTCTAATTGCTCAACTAAAGCATCACGTCCATGTGTTTCAGATCCTGCGCGAAGGCAAAAGTGTTTGTGTGCTTTACCGCAACTACAGCAAAATTAAGCCCAGATCTGGCATCAAGGGCATCTGTCGTCTTCACCTCTTCCTCACTCAGTCTACGGCTATTGCCTCATTTGTCTTCATTATTAATTCTCTCCTCTCTTTTCTCGAGTTACCACTTTGTAAGCATATTTCAAGAACTGAGGCTGGCTATGAAACACTTTTGATGAACTGCCTGACAACTCAAACCCACAGCACATATTGCTATCAGGACCAATACATACAACATACTGTACATGTGTGTTCACTAAAGTGCAAATTAGCAACTTACAACTTTCAGGAACACAACTAATGTATCAAGAATACTTTTTGTGTGCAAAGAAAACAAAAATAAAGTCTTTGTGCACAAAAAGTATTTTCGTAGCTTCATAACAGGTTGAACCACTGATGTCACATGGACTATCTTAACAATGTCCTTACTAATGTACCTTTCTGGGCCTTGAACATGGTAGTTGCGTTGCTGAAAAGCTCTTTCTTCAAAAATATCTTAAAGGAGAAGTTCACTTCCAGAACAAAAATTTACAGATAATTTACTCACCCCCTTGTCATCCAAGATGTTCAAGGGATCAAGTGTGAAGAGATTTGAACATGTTAATCAAACTGAAACAGAGTTTGTGTGCAGAGGTGTTAAACAATGAACAAAGCACATCTAATGCTCCACCAATCGAAATTAGTTGAAATAATTTGTATGACGTCAGCTGAGTTGGTGTCTTTCTGTGAGTCTTGCATTTAGTTTGGCATTGAATGTTTTAAAGAAGTTCACTTCCAGAACAAAAATGTACAGATAATTAACTCACCCCCTTGTCATCAAAGATGTTTGTCTTTCTTTCTTCTGTCGTAAAGAAATTATGTTTTTTTGAGGAAAACGTTTCAGTATTTTTCTCCATATAGTGGACTTCAATGGTGCCCCTAAGTTTGAACTTCTAAAATGTAGTTTAAATGCAGCTTCAAAGAGCTCTAAACAATCCCAGCCAAGGAAGAAGGGCTTATCTAGCAAAATGACTGTGTAGGATGTAAGATGATTTTGAAGTTGGAGAAGAAAATGAGATGGAAGTTTTTAGACATACCCTAACTGTCATTACCCGGAATACACAGAGTTCACGCAGAGCTAGACAAGATGAGCATTTGAGGTTAGAAAGTATATAAATTGTAATATTTTTTTAGAAATAAATGATCATTTCACTAGATAAGACCCTTATTTCTCGGCTGGCATCGTTTAGAGCCCTTTGAAGCTGCATTTAAACTTATTTTGGAAGTTCAAACTCGGGGGAACCATATGAATCCACTATATGGAGAGAAATCCTGAAATGTTTTCCTCAAAAAACAATTTCTCTACAACTGAAGAGAGAAAGACATGAGAAATTGCAAATTATCTGTACATTTTTGTTCTGGAAGTGAACTTTTTTAAATTTTGTTCTGAAGATGAACGAAGGTCTTACGAGTTTGGAACGACATGAGGGTGAATAATGAATTCAGAATTTACATTTCTGGGTAACTATTCCTTTAAGACAAAGACTGACTTCAGTGCCTCATGCATGGATGCTAAACCTGCCTCAAAAACATTAGATTACATCTCTTACGGACTCTTGTCACCCAAATATGTTCTAAAATAAAGGTCTTTCTGCATTGCTTCATGACTACTTCATTATGTCTGTCTACATCTCCAACCACAACTCACAAACAGACTGGAGAACCAGCTCATGAGCGGTCGGCCTCAGCACCCTACAGGGAATTCTCCCCATTGTCCCATGGAAAGAGTAAAGGAATGTCAAATGCAACGTATTTATTCAACCTTTTATGATGGCGAACAATTGTCTTTTCAGCATCTGAAAAAGTGCCACATTTAGAATGGCATGCCTTGAGACCTGTGTACTGCATCTAGCTGTTTTTGGATTCAAAAACGTGTCTCGGGAGGTGAAAAGACCCACTGAAGCAGTTAGACCAGCTTAGTTTCAATGTCATCATCTGTTGCGAAACAGGCTATCACAATAAACCATTAAATAACTGAAGAACAGTTTTAGAAAAACTATCCACGGGCTAAAACGCAGCTTGTCACGATAATGGAACTGAACAAACAATGTGTTTGCCATAAACACCTGAACGTGTTACACAAGACATCCCTGTTTAGGGATCCTAGTTTAGTTTTCCACTGGGGTTCTACTGCATGCTTTACACTAATTAGATGTGGGTGGATTGGGTTTAAAGGCTTACAGGCAGTGGTGAAGCTTGCCATTTTGGTATGCGGGTGCAAGTGAGAAAGCCTGTTAGTTTCAATCACTAGAAGTTGGAAAAAGCCTATATCAACCAGCTGCAAAGAGGAAATGGCCCGAAACGGTCTATCTATCTATGTATCTATGTATTTATCTACTTGCTGTACTTTGCTCATTTATTGACATACACTACATTTTTCTCATCAAGCATGCACAATTATATATACATGTTTAATTCACAAAGCATAATGGTTGATGGAAGTTTTGGGAATAGAAAATATGGCAAGTTTTGCAAGCGTTGCCACAGTAACATGTCGGTCATATCCACAAACCGGACCTAATGAACGATCATTATGGGTAATTACTGAACCATATAAACCAATTCATCAGCATCCATCACAGCCAAACACTGTGTGTGTCTGCAAAAGAGAGGAAGAGAGGGAATGGTACAAACTCTTTCTCTGCTTTTTGTGGTTTGGCCATGATGTGGCCAGTGTAACACAGCCTCCCTTTTTAAACTTTCCATCTACAACAGCAAATAACAACAAGTCACAAAGTATGAGTGTGTGGATAGTGCGTTCAATCACTCCCTCATTCTCACATAAAAAAGACACACACTTCTCAGTCTGCCAAGTAACAGGAAATGCACTGTCAATGCACTCCATTCTCACACTTTGACAATCACGCAACAACAGTCAGATGCATGTAAATGGAAATTTTCCTTGTGTGCACTACTGGAATAATGGCATAGAGAAACACAAGGGACTGGATAGAAATAAGAAAACGCCACTCACTGCTTCCATGGATAATTATAAGCCACCTTCAAAACGAGGGCATATTGATCTATTGGCAGGAGTCAAACAAGTTAAAAAACCCAAGAGTACAAACCAAGAGTTTGATGGTCAGCGTTAAACACTACTGAGGCTTTCAAGGAAACCAGCGCTGGTTTTATTCTGAAAAGTAGGAGCTTTCTGACAAGAAACATTTGGTTTCCACTACAAAAATACATTTATAGCAGCAAAGACAGTAAAGAAACAGCAACATAAAGGCATTTATACAGAAATTACAATGACAGAAATCATGTCATAAAGTTTACAGTGTTTTAAACGATGAAAATATTATTAAAATATATGCTGGATTGCTCTATAAAATATATTTATAGCCTCATTCACAGAGCAGACGGGATCTACAGAGGGAAATTACAATTGCAGTTAGTAATGCTATGACTAATGTAATGAAAAAATGACTAGAGAAACATGAAATGATGAATAATATTTTCTTCCGCATTTTCTCTGAGGAGGCAAGGGAGGCAGTGTCTCCTAAACAAATTGGATACAAAAAAATCATACTACAATAATAAAACAATGTAAATATTACAAATTATGACATAAAAAGGCATATAAATCACTTGTTTTTCTAAAGCAAACCTGTCTAACAGCAACACCTGCTAAAGTTACAGCAGGAGTCCATGTTTCTCACCTCCCCTGAGCCCACTGAGATGTAACAGACCCCCTAAAGCGTGCGGTGTGTTTGGTGGGGGGTAATTGAGAATGAATAAGGAAAGGTCAAGGGAGAGGAGGCAATGCCTCCTTCACAATGTGATTGGATATGACTGGTTATGATTGGCTGTGATTGGTTAATGTGATAAATCCCGCCTCTTGTGTTCGTGGCCTTTCCGCATTCGTGAATCAATCAATCTCAAGACTAAGTAAGACTAATAAAAAAGTAAGCAAACAACTTACACTTTTATGTCACCACTTTAAGTCAAAATCAAACTGCAAATGGCCTGAAAACATGATCTGTGGGTTTTTTTAGTGAGCAATCAGCTTGTTGTAATTAAAGGTAAATCTCTGCATCTGTGACCAATATTTACTGAGCTCTGATGACTGATGATCCAAAAATAAATTATTATTAGCTGAAGAGCGGATTATCAGTTTATAATTAAAATATGTAATTGTTTAAAGATAAAATATTGTTTAAATTGTTACTGCCTTGAGTTATTGTTTTGGAATAATGTAAAATGCTGGAATAATGTAAAATGATGAGATTTATACTTGGATTTAATAAATAGAATACCCTGTTAATTACACTGTCCATGTAAAAATACAACATAGATTATATTCTGGAAGTGAAGTAATGTCTGTTTAACCAAGAAAATGTGACTGAGACATGAATTTACATTTAATTAAAACAAAAAGTGAAGACTTTGCCTCCTCACTTCAGAATCTATTGAATGGTGCTGGATACATTTCTGTTCTTTTTCACTTGCGCTCTTTTCATGCATGAAGGCCTGAAATAATCCGATTTGGCTTCCCCTGAACTTGGCATATCAAGAGACCTGAAATTCAACCGGATAGCAAATCTGTTGGAGGTGTTTTGAAAGAATATGCTTCATGTCACTGACATCAGTCCAGACAACACCTCAGAAACGCAGGAAACAAAGTCTGGAGCCAGAATTAAACACTGACCAGCATTGGGAGACAGACTGAAAGGGTGGGGGCAGGTTGAGGGGTCACATGCATGTCTAAAGCTGCGGAAGAACAAGGCTTACAACAAAAGTTTAAATAGGAAAGACAACTATGGCGAATTGCAGAGCAATCTTACCAAGATAAATTGTAATGTGTGCATGTGTGGAAGCCAGTTCATGAAGTTCATGACAAATGCTGAAGTCTCTGAGTGCAATCAGTGGAGCCTGGTTACAATTGTCATCACAGGTCAGATGCTAAAGGTCAGAGGCCAAGAAGGGAACACAGGGAAGAAGATAGGAATGGAGAGAAGAGCACAAGAGATGCCCCAAATAGAAATACTGATAGATGCATCTGCAGCAGCTGAAATATGAAGTGCTTGTAAACACACACACACACACACACACACAGATACCATGACAGCAACTCACCATCCACATGACATTTAACAGTCTCCACACACTCACTGTATTATAAACAGTTATAATTCATTCAGTGTTTGCTATCTCAAATGCAGCACAGAAGCTGTTATGAAATGCTTTAAGACTTTATTATTCGAATATTCTACTTTTATAATATTTTAAATACAAAATTATGAATTTAGATTAAAAACAAACACTGGAACTGTGAATAAAATTCTGAAATACTGAAAAAACATTTACTCTGTCATGACAACTAAGGCTACACAGATGCTGCAAGACCATATACATCAAAATAATTTATTGCAATGCTTAGCTCATATTGCATTTATTAACATGTCTAGTTGATGTATTAACTTCACCTACTCTGGTAAATGTGACATAGTCAATAACTAAATAAGTCTCAGATTTAAAAAATAACATCATAGAGAAGATAATAATTTGAGTGTATAAGAAACAGATTTGATTTTGTTTACTTAAATATTTTAAACATTCAGCAATTATTTGTCAAAATGTTAGATATCAAATATAAATGCTTAGTATTAATTTATGAAATAAAAAAATCTTTTGTCAGAATTGTTTTTAAAATGTATTTTTTAAGCTGAGGGACGCAGAGGAAGGTAAAGGATAACTAATATCTGTTAAACAACTTTTAAAAGTTTAAAGCTCAGTTGAACTTACCTGAGCGCTGTGCTTCACTCGCTTCTTAAAGTATATCCAAAAAAAGGCAATTAAACATGCAGATTTTGTCTGTCCGAATGCTCACACACTCCCTTTGAATGCCTACACAAGCCTGAGAGCTTCTTCAATCACTCACACATGTACACACTCTCTGCCACTGTGGGTAGAGCTGTGACTCAAGCACACATTCAGTTAAGAGAGAGAGAGAGTGAGAGAGAGAGAGAGGGAGGGAGCAGGAGGCAGTAATACAAAAGTATATGAGGATAGAGAGAAAGACATGCTGTAACTGGGAATTAAGATTCAAAGGCACTCAAACCCTTTTGGCATACGTCCAGCCCACTCATTATTTTTCTCTTATTCATTCTCTCTTTTGCAAAACGCTTCAGTCAACCATTTGACATGGTCTTAAATTGAATTCAAGGTTTCTTAGAAAGTCAGAAACAACTTAAATTTGAATATACAGCTTATGAATAGAGGAAATCTCTTAAAGGGACAGTATGGTTGGTCTCATTGATCCACAGTATAACAAAGAACATACAGTAAACTGCGATCAGTGTTATTCACATCATTTTGACTTTTTTCCAAAAATGATATTTTAACTCTTCACAGCTATTGGACCTGCATACAATGAAAACGCATATTCCAAATAGACATATACATTCTTTTCATGCTGTCCTCTGCTGCTAATATTTGACATACTTGTTCTTGACATTTTTTGCAATGCATGTTAATAATTTTGTTAAGTTAAGTTAATTGACTCATGAATTCTTATTCACACCCATGACAATAAAACACAAAAGCATGATAATTTATAAAATGTAGGTCATGATGCTTCTTTTATTGGCTATAAGGAAAGGAAAGGACATGATGTGAGGCCAAGTATGGTGACCCAGGGAGCAGTTGGGGGATCAATGCCTTGCTCAAGGGACTCACCTCAGTCGTGGTATTGAGGGTGGAGAGAGCACTGATTATTCACTCCCTCCACCTACAATCTCTGCCAGACCTGGGACTCGAACCCACAACCTTTCAATTACAAGCCCGACTCCCTAACCATTAGGCCACAACAGCCCCCTTGAAAGCTATGTACACTACCATGCAAAAGTTTAGGTAAGTTTTTAAGTAATCAATATTTTTATTCTGCAAGGATGCATTAAATGGTTTACACAAAATATTTAAGCAACATGACGATAACAGTGATGGGAATAATGGCGTTTTAAATAAACGGCGTTACTAACCGCATTACTTTTTTCAGTAACAAGTAATTACTGTTTCCCCTGTTACAACGCTGTTACCATTAATGAGAAAAAAATGCGGCTTCACTATAATTTAGCTCCCTGAAGTGGTTTTATTCAAGTAAGCTCTCTCTCAGCCATAGGACCTGCAAAGCTGCGCACTGCGTTGCGTTTTTCTTCTGAGGTAAATTCTGGCTTATTCCTCTCAGCATGTCTTCTTCCAGAAACATAAAGTAGCTGATATTAACTTGATATTCACATTTGTTTACAGAAGTGAGGTGGGTGTTTACCTACATGTCTGCGCGTCTCACGTGGATGTTTAAAATGTGAAAAGCGGAGCTGCTTTTGGGCGTGATTACATTAGAAATAATACTTTTAGGTGGGAAAAACTGGTATCATACAGATTACTTTATCAGAGAATATGTTTTCGACGTGGCTTACTTAATTTAAAAGTAGACATTTTTCAAGCTTTCTATACATATATTTTTCATGTCTCAATGTTTTATTCATTTAACATATTTAATATTGGGGGAATCCAAGTTATTTGACATATTTGAACATTTTTTTAAAAAGTAACACAATAGTTACTTTCCATGGTAATTAGTTACTTTTATAACGATGTAACTCAGTTAGTAACAGTTACTATTTGTGAGAAGCAACTAGTAACTATAACTAATTACTTTTTAAAAGTAACATGCCCAACACTGTTCAATAATAAGAAATGTTTCTTGAGCAGCAAATCAGTATATTAAAATGATTCCTGAAGGATCATGTGACTCCAAAAACTGCAGCTTTGCTTCTGTATTTTTGATAAATCCAGCCTTGGTGAGAATAAGAGACTTTCTTCAAAAACAAAACAAAATCTTACTGACCCCAAACTTCTGAATCATATCCTGAATAAACTGTTTACATGACTCAAAATTCATATTAAATCAGGCATATGCTATCTTATTTGGTCTTATGTTTGAAATATGTGAGGCCCAGTTTATTCTGGGTATTATTCTAGAACTCTATTGAGCTCACACAATAGCCAAACACTGAAAAACAATTTCTTGCTGCTTCAGCTCTGTTGTTGACCATGTCCAGATCACAGTCCAGCGGGCACTTTACCAACACTCTCTCATTGACACATTAACACAATGAAACAGGTTGCAACCATTGCTACTGATCTGCAAACAGTTTGAAATGTTGTATCACACTCATTTTTGTCATGTTTCATTTTTTGAAATGTTTAATATTATTATTAATCAAATGCTGATCAATTCTTTCAGGTGTCAGATTTTCTGAATCTTAAAAGAACACACACATACCCAAAACTATTGTGTCAGTTGTATGGAACGCATTCATCATTTTAATAATCTTTGGGCTTAGACAGAAATAGCACCCTTTAGTCTTAGAAGAGCCCACTTAGCATTGAGCTAAAAACAGAGCTAACAGCACCTGGTCTCAGTCAAACAGATGGCTCTCACCTGTTTCATCTGTGCATTCTGGGACAGTGAGAGACAAGATACAGAAGCAAGCAGGCCATCTTATCACTGATAATTTTTTGGAACCGGCAGAGGCATGTTATATTTGCACAACAACACAATTGTATTGTATACAGTACAGTTAATCCTTTATTTGGGGTGAGGTTTAAACGTGTTGTGGCATATTAAGATTGTAACATTTCGCAGACGTTCATGGAGAGTCAGTAACTCTCAGTCTTTCACTCCATAAACAGGTGGAACATTTGGGTGGGGTATTTATGGAGCTTGTTGCATAGAGCTTAGAAAGTACACATACCCCCAGAAACACACACACAACAAGAGATGCACACTCATATCTGTGCATCAAGGCATTTGTAAACCAGCGCAGAGTACAGAATGATGCACACACACCCACACCCACTTTTATAGTTAAAAAGAAGTCTTGCATTAAAAAGTGTGTTTGCGTGACTACTTTTTCCTCAAGAAACACGCCTGCAAGATTCACACGTACAACTTCTGCGTCCCACACCTCAACACTGCCCTCTCTGTGTTTATTTATCTAACTAGAGAGGTGCTTATATTTCACAGTAATTCCCCGCCCCTACGTTACTGTTGCAACATCTGACAATAAATACAATAAATACCGTTTTGTGGCTCTTTAATGTGTCGTGACAGATCACTGTAGCACCTCAGTTCAAGCGGTACATGAAACAATCACCTTTTTCTCTTTGCTAGTTATGGTATGAAATAAACATGAATGAACATCAGAAGCTATATTGTTTCAACTGCAAGAAGACATCAACTTTAAGTCCACTGACATAAATCCACTTTCTTGCCTGGTTTGTTTGTCAGACAAAATGGAAGACTCAGAGTTATGATTGGTCAGAACGCCTGTCAGTCAAACTCCCTGCTGTAAGATGGAGGCGAGACAATGGCATAGGAGGATCCAAATGCAAGGCTTTATTAAGAGCGTAGTCAGACAGGCATGGTCAAACAACAGCAAACAACGATATCCAAGGTAAGGCAAGAGAGTAATCCAAAAACAGGCAATGGTCAGTACAGGCAGCAAACAATCAAAAAAAGGTAAAAAGTCCAAGGATCAAAACACAAGCAAGGAAACCAGGATACTAGATGAAGATGCCGGTCCGCTCACTTGCTCTTACAAAAAGATAAGAGTAATACATCTTTTGAATATATGTAGAGACTCTACGTTTTTTGTGTGCACTCACAATAACAACAAAACATTGTGTAAAGTAATAAAAGCAAATAGGATGCGCTTTCTGCCATCTCGGTCTCTCTGAACTTTAGCGTAAAACTCAAAAACTCTGTGTATAATTGCCTTACAGATATGAAAACATATCTATAGAGCACAAAATGTCTACTTTCATATGAACCAATTTAAATGGAAAATAAATATTCTCAGATTATGTAATCCATATGAAACATGCATACAGGTGCATCCACTGTGGAGATGACAAGTCATCTCTTAAGTTGAAAACAAAGCAAGCACTTTTTTTTACGTTTTTGACTTTTTTTCAGAATTCTGAGATCTAAATTTGCAATTGTGAGTTATAAAGTCATAATTGAGAGATATAAACTCATACTTCTGCCTTTTTTTTAGAATTGCATTATAAATTTACAGTTGGGAAAAAGTCCGAATTGCGGGATAAAAACTTGCAATTCTAACTTTTTTCTCACAAATGCGAGTTTATATTTTGCAATTCTGACTTTTTCTTGCAACTTACAACTTGTTTCAGAATTGCGTGATATGAACTTGCAAGAATTGCAAGAAATAAAGTTGAATTTCTGCACAAATACTAAGCTTTCAGGGGCAGTCATAATGCAGTAATGAAAAAAATAAGGTCACAACTATAAGAAATAAAGTCACATTTGTAAAACACAAGTCATGTTGACATACAAAGTTGCAGTTTAAAGAAAATTAGAAATTGCTAAATAAAGTCATACCGTTATGTTTCACAATTACATTTTCTTTTCCTCTGAGGCAGAGCAGGCTTCCATTCCTAAGGGATGTTTTGACAGACTAACTTCTGGGAACAATTTTGTCCCCAAAGTACAGTTAAGTAAACACAATAAAGCTCTGTGTGAACCAAGCCACCAAAAGAACAAAGAGAACCAAACCTCTGTTGACTTTTATTAAAGGAGAAGTCCACTTCCAAAACAAAGATTCACATATAATGTACTCACCCCCTTGTCATCCAAGATGTTCATGTCTTTCTTTCTTCAGTCATAAAGAAATTATGTTTGTTGAGAAAAACATTTCTGCAATTTTCCTCATATAATGTACTGATATGGTGCCCTGATATTGAACTTCCAAAAGGTAGTTTAAATGCGGCTTCAAATGATCCCAAATGCGGTTGTAAACGATCCCAGCCAAACATAATTTCTTTACGACTTAAGCTCCAGATCTTCTGTGCATCCACTCTCAAAAAGTATGGCACAATGATTGTCTTTACACTGCAAAGATGGCACAGAAACAGCATCTAGTATGTACAAAAGTGAACTGTGTTTTGTTTTTATCCATTTGCTACGTGATGTACTAAAAATGACTATAAAGCTGACGTTGATAGTGTGAAGAGGCCTCATGAGCACTTTAAAATCTATAAATTTTAAATTCTAAAAGAACAAATTACAGCACCTAAAAATAAAAACAACACTGCAAATTATGTTTGTCTTTCCATCTTCTGGAAAGACTCTCATCCTTCTGTTTGCAAGGTTTTTCAAAGGTCATCTTAACATCATCTCAAGATGCTTTTCCAACCAAGGCAACCTTTACAGTTCTCCAAGAAAAGAACACATAGTAAAACAAACTTAAGCCCTGTACGGATGCACTTAAGCAAACACTCCACCATTGCGCTCTAAATAAACAAACTGTTAATCTGACAAATTGGACTCTCATCCATTAAGTGAAGTTAATGATGGTGAAATACATACACAACATTGAGAAAGACGAATTGTGTATTCAAAAACCAGCACTGCAGTTCAGATTAAACGGGTGAAAGTTTTCTCTGGATTTTGAACGGTTGAAAGTTTCCTTTGTGTTTCCCTATGAGTTTATATAGCAGATACATTGTGTATTTTACAGTTTCACTCCCAATTCTCCTGTCCTGTATTAATGCGTTGCACACACAGTTGAACCAAAACGTCATCCTTCATTCTGTACTGTGTGTGAAATATGAACTTCATTTGTTTGTAAATCAAAAGCTAAAGAACACAATAAAACTAGATCAACTGCAGAGACACGGTCACAAACTCTCACTGACATTTGCCTCAAACTCACATTCATTTCATTTGGCGTTTGAAATAGCTAATGCTTCCAACGAACACAAATCAATGTATGCCCAAAGGCACAAAGGAGCTACAAAGTTGACATGCTCTCCATTTTACAGTACACAGTCACTGTACAAATTATATAGAGCCAAATCTGATGGAGGTCTTCTAACGGCTGTTAAACAGACCCCGTTCAAGGACAGAGACACATCTGATGTCATTTCTCATGCAGGAAGCCTTTTCTGGCTTTGTTTTGCCTCATTTTGCTTCTAGACATCTGTTGAACTGTTAAACGGTTCAGAGCTTTCCAGAACATTCTCTAACAATAGCCTACATATGTCTATATCATGTTCACAAATATGTAACGTAAGTTTAAATCTTTCTCAGGCTTCAGAAGGAATTCACTAATAAATCTTACACACTGATAGCATTGTTTATTTGCAGTGAGAATGACTGACTTCTTAAAGGGACGGTTCACCCAAAAACGAAAATTCTGTCATTAATTACTCACCTTAATGTCATTCCAAACCCATAAGACCTTCGTTCATCTTCAGAACATAAATTAAGATATTTTTGATGAAATCCAACAGCTTTCTGACCCTGCATAGACAGCAATGTAACTGACACGTTCAAGGCCCAGAAATGTAGCAAGGACATCATTAAAATAGTCCATGTAGCATCAGTGGTTCAACCGTAATGTTATGAAGCTACGAGAAACAAAGAAAACAAAAATAATGAATTTATTCAACAATTTCTTCTCTTCCATGTCAGTTATGTCAGCTGCGTTCCTATCTATGCAGGGTCCGAAAGCTTTTGGATTTCATCAAAAAGATCTTAATTTGTCTTCTGAAGACAAACAAAAGTCAGGAACAGCATGAGGGTGAGTAATTAATGACAGAATTTTCATTTTTGGATGAACTATCCCATTAAAGTGTCAAAAGTAAATATATGCCCAGTAAAAATGCTCCGGTTTCTAATTCCAATCTTCTCTTTTGTCTTCATTCATGACGTTCCAAACCTATATGACCTTCTTTCTGCGGATCACAAAAGAAGATATTCTCTGTTTTTGTCCATACAATGAAAGTCAATGGAGTCCAGAACAACACGGGATCCCACTGACTTTCATTGTGTGAATGAAAAACACTGACATTTTTTTCAGATATATTTTTTGTGGTCAACATTCCCCATTATTGTATGAACTGTCCCTTTAAATTCTCAGACAAATTGGGTTTAAAGCTTAGTTTCTGGTTTGTGTTGGACTTGTCTCGTAAACTGCTAAAACCATCAGTGATATTCACCAGCGTACGCGGCATTCCACATCTAAATCAACTTTATATTTAACAGCCTCTCTTCAAAAGACGCACTCAAGTTTATATTAGATCGCATATCATGCTTTAAAAACAGCTCAGTTTCATGAATGAGCAAAAGTACAATCATCTACAGTTACACTATTAAACATGACACCATTCAATGTGAAATGGAAAAAATTTCGCATTGATGTATGCCAAAATACATTAATCTTCATGTACACACTCGATGACTTCAGCCGTCATAATCGGACCACTGCCAATAAAGACTCTTTCTGTCTTTTCACGTGCAACTGTGGCCTAATTTTGACTCCAGTAAGTTCCTGCACAGTGAGCGAAGGCATTATATAAGCGAATGATTCACTTGACCCCTGCCTCCCTCGACGCAGATGTTTATAGAGTCGGTAATATCACAAGGGTCAGTTTAACAGGCGAAACCAAATGCTCAGAGACACAACTCCCTGAGACTGTGACATCATTACCAGAACTCCGGCGCCTCGTGGTCCAACCCCACAGAACCGAAGAGATGGACGGAGATGAGAAAGAGGATTAAAAGAGGATAGAGACGGAGGGGAGGAATTATGAGCAGCGTGGAAAGAATTTTCTTAAGGGACAGTTAAAACAAGAAAGAGACGGATGGGGACGTGATAAGAGCGTGTGATAAAGAGAAAAATGAGGAAAGAAAGACAGACGAGTGCTTTGATATGCTACACAGATTTATATAAAAAGATTAAAGAGAGAGGGAAATGACCAGATGTGGAGTTGGACAGATGAAGAGGTCTTTGTCTTTTGACAGTTTAATAGACAGACTATAATCCTGTCACAATCTGCAGGGTAACATATTCTGTTCAAATATTTCTGCATGACCTGGAGACATATAAACACACTTTCAGTATATTATCTTCTTTATCTATATTATCATAATTACGTCAATATTCTGATAACTGCAGTCCATGTAACTGCAGCTAAAGTTTACGTGATTGCTGTCATCTAATATGAGCTCTCATGGTTACACTTTACAGTAAGGTGTCTTTTAACTAACATGAACGAACAATGAGCAATACATTTATTACAGTGTTTATTCATCTTTGTTAATGACAGTTAATAAAAATACAGTCGATCATTGTTCATGTAAGTTCACAGTGCATTAACTAATGTTAACAAACGCATCTTGTGATTTTAATAACGCATTAGTAAATGCTGAAATTAACTAATTAAGATTATTAAATGCTGTAGATGTATTGTTTATTCTTAGTTCATGTTAACTAATGTACTTAACTAATGTTTACTAATAAACCTTATTGTAAAGTGTTACCGATCTCATACAATGAGTTTATTTATTTATTTATTTATTTATTTATGTCACAAAAAAGGGACAGTGTAAATTAATCAACATTCATGAATGTAAATGTACCCAAATTGGCCTAAAGACTAGTTTTCATTGCAGTCCCTTGCTAAATGTTATTAGGCCAAAAAAATAACAATAAGTAGAAATGTAAAATATTATATGTAAAATATTTAATTTTATGTTATGTTGACACTGTAATATATAGAAATTTAAATCTAGCTGTTAATAAAATATTTGATTAATCACGTAATTTCCAACCAGTGTTTAGAAGGCAAATAAAACTGTAAAATAGCAAGCTTACGTAAAAAAAATAAATATGCGGGGAAAAACATATAACAAGAACTTATATACGACAGAAGAAAGATCTCTGGAGATGTTAAATATGGTCAGTAAGGCACTTAAAATAACAGATTGTTTACCTGAAACTAATGTTTTTTGAAAATAGCACCAACGTTTTTCAAACCCATATGAAAGCAACAATGCAAATATACATTTCTAAGAATCTGACACATGCAGTTTAAACTAGATTTTTCCTTTATGGTCACTGACCCTAAAATAAACCATTATTTGTAACTGTATAAAGGAAATGTGTGTCTTCAGCACAGATATAGATGTTAGTCTATGGCAAAAATCTGTAATGGGTTAAATGACACCAAGTACAGTAACATCATAAACACATCACAGGGTTATGACAAAGTCATAATCACTAGGGATTTGGGCCAAGTCAGCATTTCCATTACGGAGACGTGTTGAGACTCCTCGTTTAAAGCCAGGAGCTCATGATGAACACACATAAACACACATGATTAATACACAACGCAGATACAGGGTCAGAGGTCAGTTCTAAAAGGCTAAAAGGTCAGTATTTTTCATCGCTGACTCATCTCTGATCCATATGTTTCAAATGTATCACAAATACACTTGAGTCACATACAGCCATTTTAGACTCACGTTTATGAGATGACATCATAATTATAAGCTGGCGCGAACCAAACAAGAGCAGGTATGAAACCTGACAGAGAGCTTTTCAAACACTGATAATGTGATAATAATACTTTATTAATAATTCTTATATATACACTCCTGTTTAAAAGTGTACGTATTTATCATTATTATTATTATTATTTTATTTCATTTTATTTTATATTTCCAAATTATTCATGATGTGGAATATTTTTGAGGCCCTGGAGCTTAAATGCGGTATTAAAGGATTAGTTCCAGAATTAAAATTGCCTGAGAATGTACTCACCCCCATGTCATCTAAGACATTCATATCTGTCTTTCTTCAATTTTTGAAGAAAACATTCTAGGATTGTTCTCCATATAGTGGACTTTATGGTGGTCAGCAGGTTAAAGGTTCAAACTGCAGTTTCAATGCATCTTCAAAGGGCTCAACACAATCCCAGCCAAGGAATAAGGGCTGAATCTAGCAAAACAATGAACCTTTCTCACATTCCTGGGTCTCTCATAGCGGAAGTCATCATAGTTGGCTAAAATCCGAAAGCAGTGAATGGGAGAGTACCACAAATGTATTTTTTTGCATTCTCATTTGCTCAAATAGCAAAAGAAAAACTACACGATAGTGTTTTCACGACTTTCAATCAAAGGAAACAAATTGAGAGAGATTCAGCAGTCAGAAGAGAGAACAATTTATGAACAATTTACCGTCCCTCCCATAGACGCGGCATTAGAAACACCTTCGCAAAGCGTTAACTAGTTTCTTTGTAACTTGATGAATAGGTGATATAATACAAAGTATAGTGTTTTAAATGCACATACATATTTTTAAAAATCAAAATATAAAAAACTTTAAAGGATTTATGATGATGATGACCGTTGAAACGCGTCATAACAGGCTTGTGAAAAGGGTCCATCAGTCATGTTCTAAAAAAAAAAAAAAGTATATACTTTTTAACCACAAATGTTCATCTTGCACTAGCTCGACTTTACATATTACATAGTCACATTGGAAACGTCACGTGTGACGTAGGCGGAAGTACCGACACAAGTGTTTACAAAGTGAATGTGCAAAGAAAGTCAAACACCCTTCACAAAAAAAGATAAAACAACATCGGATTTTTTCACCCTACCCTACCTTTTTGAACCGGAGGACACAGACGTGCATTCGTGGTTAAAAAGTATATACGTTGACACTTTTTCCTCGGTTGGGATAGTGTAGAGCCCTTTGAAGCTGTACTGAAACTGCAGTTTGGACCTTCAACCTGCTGATTCCCCATTTAAGTCTACTGTATGTAGAAAAATCCTGGGATGTTTTCCTCAAAAGCTTTAAATTTCTTTTCGAATGAAGAAAGAAAGACATGAACATCTTGGATGACATAGGGGTGAGTAAATTATAAGGAAATTTTAATTTTGGAGTGAACTAATCCTTTAACACCAGTCACTGGTGATCCGATCACAAGTGGTCTAATGAGACCTGACAATGACATGCGTCTCATATGACGTCTTAATTTTATTTTTTTCCTTAAGGGAGAATCTCCAGTGCCATTACTAACTCAGTCACACATGTGTTATTGCATGTTAATAGTTGAAAAAGTAAATAAAACAAATAAAAAACATAATAGTGTATTGCTTACCACTTGTGATCGGATCACCGAGACAGATGTTGATAGCAGGTGTAAACAGGGTCATTCACTCACAGACATGCACACACCCACGTACACTTGCATGCATCCACACGCACACACAAACACGTACACACACACAATAAACTAGTCATAAACACAAACACCTGCTTTTCACACCAGTGAATCTGAATGCAAAAGTCACAATACAATTACACCACAAACATTCACAATTTCAGATACGAGAGATACTGTAGAAGCTACGTAATTGATAGCAGGTTAAGGTTCAAAGGCTGCAGTCTCTTGGCTCAAACTCAAGAATTCAGGCACATTCAGGCCTAACAGCCATATCAAGTCCTGCATCACGGTACACCCCATGAATCCACCTGACATGCTGCTACCAAAGTGTGTGTGAACATCTTTATTCCCTACATGGTATGGTCCACATGCCCTAACCATTAGCTAAGATAACTCAGAATCGTTTTGGACGTCAGTTTGCGTATGTGTGCGCTAGCAAACAGACTTGAGCATGCCAAAGTGACAGAGTCCTTGTTAACACCACCCTGTCCTTTACGTCGTTCGTGTGAGTGTGCGCTTGAGAAAGAAGTAAGCTTGTGTGTGAAATTAGCTGACAAGTGTATGCTGTTTCACGCAGTTCTGTGAGTATGGAACCTTTGGTGGCTTTTCGGTCTTGTTATCGTGACCTATGACCTCTCCCCACGTCTTTGCCTCAGTCACACCAGCAGCTTTACGCTCCTCTACAGCTGTCTTTGGATATTCCTGTTTTATCAGGACTGTCTTCATGACATCATTGCTGTCATCATTATTATGCAGTATTCTGGCTGCAGTATTTACTCTTATCAGTTCTGCACACAAGCCGCTGATTTTGCCTGTCAGCTTACAGGGTTTTAATTGCTCTTCCTATCAGCAGGAAATTGTTCTCAGAGGGGAAGGAAAGGGAGAGTGAAATGTACACTTGATGATCAGTTAATGACTATTTACTGCAATAATTTGTATATGTCTATATTTGTTTAAATAATATTTTGAGAATGAAACAGCCATATAAACATGTTCTAAAACATTTCTATGATGTATTTATTAAATATAAATAATAAAATGAACAAAGAATAGTGGAGCATAAAAAATAAATTATAAACAAGCTAGTGCTATGAAACAATTAATCGTGATTAATCACATCCAAAATAAACGTTTTTGTTTACATATGTGTACTGTGTATATTTATGTATATATAAATACATACACACACATGCATGTGTATATATTTAAGAAAAATGTTATCTTTATATATTGAATATATTTATATATAATATAAATTATTTGAATATAAACATATGTGTAAATACAGTACATGAAAATATTTTCATAATATATATGTGTATGTATTTATATTTACATAAAAAATATACACAGTACACACATATAGTATGTAAACAAAACTTTTATTTTGGATGCGATTAATTGTGATTAATTGACTGACAGCACTAAAATAAACATTTATTAGTCAAATAATTATAGAAATGTATAACATAGAAATAATATATAGATAAACATAAATATACACACATATATATATATATACACAAAACATAATAGAAATTCATATATTTTATATATAAAGATATATTAATATAATTATTAGTAAGAATATAATATAAATATAAATGTATATATAAATAACATAAACATTTAATATAATTATGTTACATTCTGACTAATAAATAGTCATATATTATTAAAATGTAATATATGTATATTATAGAAATATATAAAGATAAAACATATATATATATATGTGTGTGTGTGTGTGTGTGGTTATTAGTCAGAATATAATTATATATATATATATATATATATATATGATTTAATTACATTCTGACTATGTGTACAGAAAAAATATAAAGATAGAAAATAAATATACAGTCAAATTAAAACAGAAATACATATATTTTATATTTTAAGATATATGAATATAATTATTACTGAGAATAATATCAACATACATTTAATATATAAATGGAGTATAATTATATATTGCATTCTGCCTAATAAATAGTCTGAATAAATATAATATATTATTATAATTTAATATATGTATATTATAAAAATAATATAAAGGTAGACAATAAATACATGTTTATTAGTCAGTATATAAGTATTTAATAGAAGCAAGAATATAAATGTAATTATTAGTCAGATTTAATATAAATATACATTTATATATTAAAATAATAATAATATAAATATATTTGTTCATATTACATTCTGACTAATAAATATTTATATGTATTTTATTCAGAATATAATATTAATATGTATGTCACAGAAAATAGAAAGATAGTAAATAAATATACATAGCAGTCAAAATGTAATAGAAATACATACATTTTATATTTAAAGACATATTAATGTAATTATTAGTGAGAATATAATTTAAATATTATTGAAATAAAATAAAGGTAGAAAATAAATATGTATGTTTATTATTCAGAATATACTGTAAGTATATAACAGAAGTAATATATGGATAGAATGCCAGAATATAATTTATTATTAATTATTAAATACATTACAAAACATTTACTTCGAACAAAGAGCCACATCTTAAAAGTAGCCCATGGCCATTATTTAGTTTATTGTCTTTTTGATGTAACTATAGCTAATGCATAAGTGCTTGCAATCCTTTCAAATATGCTCTCTGACAATGAGTGTTTGTGTTTGCATTTCTCTGTAATAAAGTGTTTCTTTTTCTTTTTATTGTTTCTGAGTCCCAGGTGGCTGCTGTACACTCCACTGTCATCTTGGCATAAACAAAACACAACAGAACTTCATGGGAACACTGTTACTAAGGGTTACGTCATACAGTAATGCTAATCTCTCGATGTTTAATTGCCCTGTGCCGAACACAGATACTGCTCTGAACTTCAGTCTATACCCGCTGGCCTTTGCGTGCAGAATGTGGTAAAATGGCAGGCTAAAGATGATCATACACAAAAGACAGCTTAAGATTTGTTTAAAATGTATGATTGCTTGGGGCTGCACCAGTTGAAAACCTTGTAAACATGTATACAAAGCATATCAACAAAGCAAGTTTATGTAAAAATAAACATGCAGGGAAAAAACATACAAGAAGAAATTATATAAGAGAGAAAAAAGATCTCTGGAGATGCTAAATACGGTCAATATGACACTTAAACTAACAGAAAATTTACCTGAAACTATTGTTTTTTTGAAAACAATAGTAGTTTTTCAAACTCATACAGTATAAAGCCAACAACGCAAATATATACTTCTAAGAATTTGACACAAACCATTTTTGTAACTGTATGGAGGAAATGTGCATCTTCAGCACAAATATAGATGTTAGTCTATGGCAAAAATCTGTAATGTGGCAAATGACACCAAGTACATCACAGGGTTATGACAAAGTCATAATCACTTGGGATTTAGGCCAAAATTCATGTCAGCATTTCTGTTACGGAGACGTGCTGAGACTCCTCGTTCAAAGCCAGGAGCTCATGATGAACACGCATAAACATGCATGACAAATACACAACACATACAGGGTCAGAGGTCAGTACTAAAAGGCTAAAAAGGTCAGTATTTTTCATCACTGGCTCATCTCTGATCCATATGTTTCAAATGTATCACAAATACACTTGAGTCACCCACTGCCGTTTTAGACTCACGTTTATGAGATGACATCATAATTACAAGCTACCACGAACCAAACAAGAGCAGGTATGAAACCTGACAGAGAGCTTTTCCCACAGATCAGTGACGTTGTGATACTTTTAAAGCTGAATAATTACTTTTCAATTGTTCATAAATACACACTGCTGTTCAAAAGTGTGGGGGCTCTCTCAGTGCTTTTGAAAGAAGTCTCTTATCACGTCAGAATTTTTTTAAAGGGGACCTATTATGCAAAAATTAGTTTTAACAGATTTCGAACACAGTTGTGTAGCCACAGTATGTGAAAACTTCCAGCCTACAATAGTAAAAATCGACCCACCAATTTTTTTAGAATCCCAATAAAACAAACAGTCAATAAACAGTCTGAACACTCAATTTCAGATTTCTCCCTACAATGACATCATCGTAGAAAAAGTCCCGCCCATTTGTGATGATCTCTGTCCTATTAGCATAGACAGCTCTGAGTGAAAAGCAGAAGTCCGCCATTACTGTTTTCTTGCTGTAGCTGCTGGAGATACAATGTCGGCGCCAAAGAGGCATAACAAGTGTTGTGTTTTGGGATGCACCAACAAACATAGGAGTCTCCATAGACTAATAAGTATCGCTCATTTGTTTTTTTAAATTGCCTTTCTGAAAGCACTTCTTGGCACTCTGTAAGACTAATGTTGCTAAAACTGCTATTGTCCCTGGCTGTTTTCACTGATGCTGCCTTCACGTGCTACCTGAATGATCGTAAATAGGAATGTGGTAGTTAAAAACTGCATGTGAAATCAATGTGAAGTCATCCGCTTGAATTTGCCATGCAAGTGGGACTTATAAAGTTTGTGATAGCACGCGATGGCACCATAAAACCAGCGATGTCATTATTTTTATTGCGCCATGCTCCCCGTCTGTGTAATTCATAAATGCACATTTATTATGCACAGTACAATCATATGACTGACTTTTAAAAATTGGGTGCATTGTCTAAAAGTTTCTGATATTTTGTAGTGTGCAAGACTGTCCTGGTTTGTTGTTTCCAATATGCCGGAGCATGACCTCTTAAAGCTCCGCCCTCTTCTGAAAAGGGGGCCGGGAGCTCTAGCTCATTTGCATTTAAAGGGACAAACAAAAATGGCACGTTTTGGCCCTAAAAGTGGCAATTTAATAAGACTGCTCTCGAATAAAGATTTTTGTGGTCAACTAGTAGTCATTAATTTTAAGTATTAGTCGACTATTAGTCGAACATTTATTAATAAACCATATAAATCATAATAATGAGCCTTTTATTGCTTACATAGCCTAATAAGCGCTCGAGTGCACGCAAAAAAAAGTTTGTCACAGCGCAGCGGCAGATATAATAATTATGAATGTGTCGAGAAAAAACAGCAAGTATACTGCATTAACATTTTAATAATTTATTGATAAACTAGTGCTTTCTTTGTTTTCGGTTCAAGAGATGAAGTCGGCGACACTGACTCGTCATCTCTGCAGTAGAGGATGCGCCTGTATGCATGTTTCATCTGGATTACATAATCTGAGAATATTTGTTTTCTATTTGAAATGGTTCATTTAAAAGTAGACATTTCACTCTCTATAGATATATTTTTCATGTCTGTAAGGCAAGTATACACAGAGTTTTGAAGTTTTGTATGCTGTTTGCTTTAATTATTTTACAAAAGTGTAACGTTTCGTTGTTATTGTGAGTGTACACTGTCGAAGAAAAATTAATTTGACTTATCTTATGTACTTATGGAATATTTTGTAATAGTCTGCTTTATTTAAACCTGCTGTGAGGATGACGTAAGAGAAGGGTATCTAAATACAAAGATTTGATTCTTGGGAGTATGACGCAGCAGAATGTATTTATCTGAGTCTTACGTGTGGAAAGTTCCCGGTTAGGAGATGTAACCTTGAAGGCTGGGGAAGAGATATAAGTTGGAGTGAGCCCTCCCTTCTTGGTCGCACTCTGCAGCAACTTGTGTTTCTGTATGACTGTCTGACCTTCTTTGCAAAGAATAAACTTATAAAAGACATATGACTGAGTTTGTCTCTTACTTTGGTGAGAGTCTGGTTTTATTTTGCCACAACACAAATAAACATAGAGTGTTTACAGATTCAAAAGATGTATTACTTTTATCTGTATGCCCAAAAACGATGGAACGTTCAGACACTTGAACAGTGCAAAACTGTTTAGTTTAATATTAGATAGAGCTCCCATGTAAATTTGGTACTACTACATATTTCAGATGAAAAGCCATATTTAAGGTCGATGAATGATACGTGAGCATTTGGATATCCTGCCCGATGTACTATATTACCACACAGACCAGCCGTTAAAGATCTGTCCGTCACAGACTGCATGACTTCGCCACTTCCTGTGGAATTTTATTTTTCTGTGACTAAGCGACTAATACAATTTTGGTCGCCCAAGCCTCATTTCGTCGACTAATGGTTAGTCAACTATTAGAGGTCAGCCCTAACAAGCTATATAAAATGATCTGTTAGGTATTTTTAGCTAAATGTACTCTGGGGACATCAGAGACTTATTTTACATCTTGTAAAAAGAGGCATAATAGGTTAACTTTTTAAACAAAAATATAGTAAAAACAGAATTTTCAGCAGTCATTACTTCAGTCTTCAGTGTCACATGATCCTTCAAAAATCATTCTAATATGTTAGAATTGTTATTATCAGTGATGAAAATAGCTTTGCTCTTTAATATTTTTGTGGAAACTGATTCATTTTTTCAGGTTTCTATGATGAATTGAGTACTGTGTTTGAAATACATATATTTTGTAACATTATAAACAATAATCACTCTTCATTGGTGTCTTTATGACCTCACACCATTTAGCAATGATGAGTGTGTCTTTTAGTATTTTAACATGGTTGGTCTGTTAACGCCAAAGCAAAGCCTGCATGTTTGTTCAGTGTAGCACACTGACACACTTGTGGTTCTTCTAGCTGCCAACCAAAATGTTTCCAAGCAAGAATTCCTCACTCTCAACCTTCTTCCCCAAGCAATATTCTTCCTTACATATCCACGTTTCTCCATGTCTCTCCTCCCTTTGCTCTTTCTCGGCCCCTCTTAAATTCCAGCTCTAGTCGGAAAATGCTCTATTTGCATGACAAGTCCTCTTGTGGTTCATTCCAAGAATGTTGGCACAGGGGAAAAACATCCTTATTCACTCTCTTTCCTTCCCTCTCCTTCCCTCTTGTTTCTGCTTATGTCTCTCGCTCTGTGTAACAGAACATGCATCAGTGATTCTTCACCTCAGGTATGTTCTGATTCCTTTTGAGGAATTTTCCAACTGTGGCCAATTAGGCCTGGACATTTCGTACAAACAAACATATCAATAATGCATTGCTATGCTGTTCTGTCTCGTTACCGTTTGAAGAAACAAGGTCTTCAAAGGGCTCTTCAAACACAGTTCACAAAGTCTGGGATCAGTGAGATTTTATTTTAAGAAATTAATACTTTTGTTCAGCAAGGATGAATTAAATTGATCAAAAGTGATAGTAAAGATGTTACAAAAGATTTTGATTTCAAATAAATGCTGCTCATTTGAACGTTATATTCATCAAAGAATCCTGAAAATAATGTAACATGGTTTCCACAAAAATATTAAACAGTACGACTGGTTTCAACACTGATAATAATAAGAAATGTTTGAGCACCAAATCAGCATATTAGAATGATTTCTGAAGGATCATGAAGACAGGATTAACGGCTGCTGAAAATTCAGCTTTGCCATCACTTAAATAAATTACTTAAAATATATTAAAACAAAAAAACAGTTCTTTTAAACTGTAATATTATTTTAAAATATTACTTTTACTGTATTTTGACCACATAAATGCAGCCTTGGTAAGCATAAGTGGCTTATTTCAAAACCATTAAAAAAAATTTTTATAACAAAGGATTGATTCACTTTTGCTGAAAGCAAATATAAATAAATACATTTCTACTGTTAAAAGCATATAACAGCAAAAAGTGCCACAACGTCTCATATAAATGTTATAAGAATGAGCTAAAGAAAACAGAACAACATTGAGGTATTAGGAAAAAACTAGAACAATCACCAGATGAAATGTTGTTTCTGATTAAAATTTTAGATGTCGAGCTTTCATATTCATTTACAGTCTTTCTCTTGAGGATGGGGTGAAGGGGGAAATGCTGGCTTGGAAACTCAAGCTTGTTATTGAGAGCGACTGCAAGGGGCATTTTTAGAAGTACGAGGGAGGATCTCCTGCTAAGATCTGGCAACCTCATCAAAGAACATGCCCAGGGGAAACAAGTGATAAAATGTGAAAGAGCCATTAACCGGAGAAGTAATGAATACACACACATGCTCACACACACTCACTGTGAAGCTGCTCCCATGGGTGAACATAACTTCCACATCACTTTGTTTCCAATTAGTTTTATTATAATGAGAACCTTGTCTTCCTGCTGTGTGTGACTGTGTGTATATGCGCATGGTGTTTGTTATACGCTGTATTTGTTTTCCCTTTCCACAACAATTTCCTGCAATAATGCTCTTTAAAAAATCAAGGTACAAACTTAGTGTGGAGTGTAAACATGCTCACAAACTTTTGCGAACATCAGATAAACATGCAGTCATGACAGTTATGCACGCCATCTTGGCTGATAACATTTAGTCTGAGTGTTGACATCCTGTGATACATAAAGATGTGCCTGGCAACATTTATGATCCATTACAAAAGGTTACAACAGTTTAGATAACAGGAATGATAAATGAAGGCATGCACACCACTGACAATAAGTGCGAACTTTAAAGAGTAGTTCACTTTCAGAATAAAAATTTCCTGATAATTTACTCACCCCCATGTCATCCAAGATGTTCATGTCTTTCTTTCTTCAGTCGAAAAGAAATGAAGGTTTTTGAAAAAAACATTCCAGGATTTTTCTTCATATAGTGGACTTGGGGATCAGTGGGTTGAAGGTCCAAATTGCAATTTCAGCGCAGCTTCAAAAGGCTCTACACGAACCCAGGCAAGGAATAGGGTCTTACCTAGTAAAACGATTGGTCATTTTCTAAAAAAAAAAATACAAATTTATAGACTTTTTAACCACAAATGCTCATTTTGCACTATACCTCGACCAAAAAAAACAAACAAACAAACAAACAAAAAAAACAATGTCAGACAATTTTTTTGAAGAAACTCAGATTAAGTTTTTCACCCTTTCCTACCTTTTTGAACCGAAGTACACAGATGAAGAAGTAACTGCATTTGACTTTTCCCAACATGATTATGCAATGTCTGAATGTGCTAATGCAGGACAAGCATTTGTGGTTAAAAAGTATATAAATTTAAAACATTTTAGAAATCAATCATTTCACTAGATAAGACCCTTATTCCTCTGCTGGGATCATGTAAAGCCTTTTAAAGTTGCACTGAAACTGCAATTTGGATCTTCAACCTGTTGGCTCCCATTGAAGTCCACTATATGGAGAAAAATCCAGGAATGTTTTCCTCAAAAATCTTAATTTCTCTTTGACTGAAGAAAGAAAGACATGAACATCTTCGATGACATGAAACTATTTAAAAATCTAAAATCTGAGGGTGCAAAAAGATCAAAATATTGATAAAATTGCCTTTAAAGTTGTCCAAGTTCTTAGCAATGCATATTACTAATCAAAAATTAAATTTTGATATATTTACGGAAGGAAATTTACAAAATATCTTCATGGAACATGATCTTTACTTTAATAATTTACTTATTAAATTTTGGCATAAAATTTTTTTTATAATTTTGACCCATTTGTTGGCTATTGGTACAAATACACCCGTGCTACTTAAGACTGGTTTTGTGGTCTAGGGTCACACAGCGTGTTTTAGGAAGCTGTCAAAAGTCATTTGGTTCATGCACATTTCTGAGTGACAATTTTTAGAAAACTTTTAGAAACTTTCCTAAAACTGCATCTTTGGACTTCCTATTACTTCACCTATTACAATTACATATGTACAAATCTTTGACATTCTTAATGTTCCCAGCAAGCTAGAACGCTGGAATTTAGATCTATTTATCCCAGAACTATCCACTGTAACTCTCTAAAGTTTCATGATTGTAGAATATTCCTACACCACACTGACCTACTGTCAATTCTTAAAAGGCATACTGAGAGGCCTAAAGCACAGTTACATTGACCTCTATAAATACTTTCCAGTAAACTAGACAATTAAAATGTTAGTATGTTCATCCCAAAACAGCCCAGACTACATAGGGTACACTAAACATCATTTAGAGTAGTTTTTCTATAATTTAGTCAAAAGGCTGTGTTGTGTGAATTTAACCTTTTCCACCACCAAGATATTTATAAAAAATGGTATCATATTTACACAGCTTAAATGTCCACCCAAGAAGAGTAATCTTCCCAGGCGGACGCTGTGATCAACTATTCTAATAATCAAATGGGTAAATGAAAAATGAGATGAAAATGAAGAAGGAATAAGTCTTAATAAGATGATAAATACCAAAGCGATTGTGTAACATCTCAAATGACTGTACTGCCCTAAAGACAATACTGAGGAACAGATGTGAAATTCTGTGGAGGAAACACACACACATACACACAACAAACAAAGGAATCACCTAAATGTCTATGTGCAAAGATAAAGGCTTCAAGACACGTGCGGATTCTCACCTGCACACATACATAAACAAACACATATGCTTTACTCTGAGAACTCTCTGGGCTTCATTCCTTGGATGCATAAATCTATAGAGGCACCTCTATAAGCCTGGGCACTATTTGCCTCTCAGCTAAAGCCAATGTTTATCTAACACCTTGCCTCCCCACACCTGCAAATGATTGGGGCTCATGGATTAAATGAAAGAATGTGAACTAGGAAGATACACTCCTCTCTACCAGAAATGATGTCACCCAGTCACTGTCCTGGTTAGGACGGATCACTAGAAGACAAGTCAAGCAAGCAGTCTGCCATACTAACTTCCTGTGAAAACTGATTCCATCAGCCTTAAAGGGATAGGTTAATGAAGAATGAATATTCTGTCATTAATTACTCACCCTCATCTCGTTCCAAACCCGTAAGACCTTCGTTCATCTCCGGAACACCTTAAGATACGTTTAATGAAATCTGAGCACTTTCTGACCCTGCACACACAGCAATGCAACTACCATGTTCAAGGCCCAGAAAAGGTAGAAAGGAAAGGAAATTGTTCAAATAGTCATCAGTGGTTCAACCGTAATTTTATGAAGCTACAAGAACTTGAACTACTTTTTGTGCACAAAGTAACGACAGTACCACGCATGCGTGTTTGTGTGGATTTGGACTACTTATTGCTCTTGCTGTGGGTTGTTTTTCATGTCCACGGGTTGAAGCAACCCCAATGTGATACTTAGTAGGGCTGGGGGGGGAAATGAATTCACAGACTGAATCGCGATTCAGATAATAATTTATAATAAGAATAGAATGATGTCGGAACAAAACAGCAACAACAATGGAGGAGGAAAAACAATACATCCTGCCCCATTTTCAGTGAGGGCAAGTGTTTGGAAAAATATTATATTAATTATTGATATTTTGTTATTATGGGAAGTATTTGGAAAGGGACGGAAAATGAACAACACATTCTACAGAGCCACTAAAGGGACATGGTTAGCCGCGCTAGTGGTAGCCTGTTAGAGTACATAATATATATTTCACTTACCACATAAAGAGAGTAAGGAGAGATGACTGATAGGACGATGGTGAATGATTTGCAGATCCCGAGCACCACTGACAAACATCTAATCTTGTACAATATGTGGTAAGTAGGCCTACTGTCACTCCATGTGATTGCAAATCTCGAAAGTGAAAGTAAAACACAAGCGTGCATTCAAAAGCCCACATATTAATAACAGCTCCCTGATTTGTATACAGTAAAATTACTCAATGATATATATTTTTCCTCCCATCTCAGTTTTAGGGGTTTCGTAGTACATGTTATTTCTTGCCTGATCATGGTGTGATCGCATTCAGATACATCCCTAGTGGGAAGAGTAAAGTATTTTAGATTTATTAGGAAGTTAATAGTTAATACAAAAAACACTGATTTCTTGAGTCACGACAACCCATACTATAGACTGGTTGATGCCCAGTGTGCACAAAATTTTTATTAAAAATTGTGAATCATGATTAAAAATCTAAAAATCGATTTTTACCCCAAGATCGTGACCCCAAGAATTGATTTGAATCGAATCGTGAGGTACCAAAAGATTCCCACCCCTAATATTTAGCCCCTGCCACATGAATTTTGCCTGGGGAACCCCACCAAAAAACATGTATTTTACCCCTTCCGAAATGTAATTGGGCTAGTTTTAAGTAGCAAATAGGCAGGTTTTGTTGTGAAAACCTGGCAACCCTGTCATTGATGTCACATGGACGATTTTAACAATATCCTTTCTACCTTTCTGGGCCTTGAACGAGGTGCCGTTAATGTCTATGCAGGGTCAGAAAGCTCTTGGATTTCATTAAAAATATCTCAATTTGTTTCCTAAGATGAACGAAGGTCTTATGGGTTTGCAACGACCTGAGGGTGAGTAATTAATGACAGAATTTTAATTCCTATAGGTCTATATTATAATTTCATTGTTTATCCTTACTGCCACAAAAACAGCTTTATGTTTTACATCAAAAGTTTTTTTTTATGCACAGGACTTAAAGTTAGATGCATCAGCTCACTGATGCAATAAGTTGTCAGTCAACTCTGATATATTCAGACTGGGGCTTGAGACATGCTGATGATGTCATGTACAGGTTCAGTAAATGCAAAAGAAAGCTGGCGCTGTTTTGTCACACACGACTTAATTTCAAAAGTGTGCGTGAGAAAGTCTTCACACCCATGACTGTGTGAAAATGATAGGGAGCTACAAAAATAAATCAATTATGCACATAAAATTCACATTTGATGTCAGTGTCAACCAGAAAACACTATATGTAATTATTAAAGTAATATAATACATTAATACACTGTGCTCTGTGTGAAGTTTGTGCTCATGTTATATAGACTGAATATCCATTCAGTACGATTCATTGCCATTTGCCCTTCAAGCAGCAAATCAAATGATGGGCAAGAATATGCATGTATATGATTCAGACATGAGCTGCAAAAGACACACTGAAATGTATATATTAAACCACTGTCTACAGTTTGAGATGGAAACTAGAGGCACATTCTATTTACTCTGTCACAATTTCCATTTTTACACAATAAGTTTAAAAGTAACGGCATTGTGAGATCATGGAGATTGACCTGACAAAAAGACTATCCTAACTTTATTGTGTCCCCTTTAACTCCTCAAGTACAACAAAGCATGTTTTAATAAGTATTCTGATTTTGTTGCCCAGTAATGATATTCAGTATAGAACAACCCTAAAATATTTATTCTGTCATTAATTACTCAAACTTATGTCTTTCCAAACCTGTAAGACCTTCGTTCTTCTTCGTAACACCAATTAAGATATTTTTGATGAAATACAAGAGCTTTCACTTTTTCATTTTTTGAGTGAACTGTCCCTTTAAGTCTCCCTCATGTTTCCAGAAACCTCAAGCTGCTCTCTTTACCTTTGGCCTGTCCATTCCAACTATGAAAAGCATGTCTCAATAAATAGAACCCTCGGTAATGTAACACCTGTATGTAATCACTATAGTAGTATTTATACCAAGGGTCTCTGTAGTGTCTGCTATGAGGTGCAAATTACTAAACTATATCTGGTGTTGCCCAATCTGACTCGAACCTGAGAAGCAACACTCCCACCTAGAGGCCGAAAATCACGCCGTCAGTCAATCTTAGATAAATGGCAGGTCACATGCTATATTTCCATGTGGAGCTATTCTATTTGCTCTCTCTCTCTCTCTTTCCAACACCTACATATTCCCTAAGAAGGTGTAGAAAGGTGGAGAAAGTAAAGCCATATGGAAAGTGTCAAGTCATGGCATGGATAGCATTCCAGAGCCTGGCTCCTCCATGCCGACCAGAGGCCTATTTATATTGACAGGATGAGGCCCGGTTGCAGTGGCAGAGGGAGAAGGATGGGGCTTTGCATTTCCAGTGTGCAACCACCACGTCCGTGGAGTCCAAGTGTGTCTCCGTCCCCTTTCATTATGCAACCCCACGTGGGCAGAAATCCCCGTTTACTCTTGTCCCCCTCTAGCTCAGTGTCTAACCTCCTGTTGCTGGGGTGGAAAACAGTGTGTGTTGTACAGATCAGACCACAGAGCTCTGTGTTTATGCACTCAGACTAACAGAACATTAAACATCTGAAGCTAGGCTATAAACATCAAAATTTTCAACTTGAAAATTTGACCCTGCTTTCTACTGGGTTAAATTATTGCAATACTTTTTTCCTCATTCCATCTACATTATTTCTGTAATAACAACTGGTAAGAGCAGGCTAAACTGACTGACTTTTCATGCTGGTCCAGGCTGGTTTATTCCGGTTAGAGCGGGATAAATCTATGCTGTTGACTTCAGCAAAACTAAAACCAGTTTCATGCCACATGTCATCAACTCATAATCTTGTCTAATTAACATTTAATATATCACATGCTTTACATTTGTTGATTGTTATCGGTCAGGTATTGGGGTCTTAATTTGACATTAAGCATCTGTGTGTGTCTTATTATGTTATTAACTGAAAATCTGAATTTTTTTGAAAAAGAAATGCCTGATGAAGATTGTTTTTGAAGTCTCAACTATTAATTTTTTATGCTGAGTCTCAGTGACTAAGCTGTGGCTCAGCTGAAGATGTAAAGCAGTTTGTGTCATTAGTCATGTGTTTGCAATGTCATATGCAAATTTGTTGTCAGTTTTTTCATGTTTGTTGGCAAACAATTTCATTGATACATAATTTACATCCATAATTTACTTTACATACATACATACATAAGTTCATTGATATATCATCCAAAAAATTCAGTTTGCTCAATCTTTTGTGTTCCACAGAAGAATTAAAGTAGGCTATTACAGATTTGGAACGACATGAGGATGAGCAAAAAATAAGAATAATAATAATTTTAGGTCAGCTTCGGGAATTTATGTCCAAAGCCTTGATGATGATACACACAAATATTTATCTAAAACAGATGTGTGATTGGTAATCTATGACAAAGTATTAAAACAATTCAAATAGAATAGGAACAATTAATCTTTTGTCTTATAAGAAGTATAAAAGTATACAAGTATAAAATCAAACAATGTATAACCAAACATACAGGACCAACTAACTTAATAAATGAATAAATGAATGTATAAATAAGTAAATAAATTAATAACACTTTATCTTACTGTGTCATTTCTGTAAGTTACATGTAAACTAACAGTCAAAAGTTTTTGAACAGTAAGATTTTTAATGTTTTTAAAGAAGTCTCTTCTGCTCACCAACCCTGCATTTACTTGATCCAAAATACAGCAAAAGCAGTAATATTGTGAAATATTTTTACCATTTAAAATAACTGCTTTCTATTTGAATATATTTTAAAATGTAGATCTGAAGATCACCAGGATCCAAAGATCAGCATTTATCTGAAAGAAAAAATTGATTTTAAAAACAGCTTTTAAATCACAGAAATAAATTACTATTTAAATATATATTTGAATAGAAAACAGTTATTTTAAATAGTAAAAATACATTTCAAAATTTACCTGTTTTTGCTGTACTTTGGATCAAATAAATGCAGGCTTGGTGAGCAGACGACACTTAAAAATCTTACTGTTCAAAAACTTTTGACTGGTAGTGTCCTTACTATAATAGTAACAGTTGCCCTTTTTAACACTGTAAAGCTGTTTTGACACAATCTGTATTGTGTAAGCGCTATATAAATAAAGGTGACTTGACTTGAGCTAATTATACATAATTACAAGCAACCAACCCTAAACCAAACCCTAACCCTATAATAAGTACATGTTGTTAATTAATACTCAGCACTTACTTAAATAAATAAGATAATTAATTAATTATACAGCAGTTATTGTTTTAAAAAATTATTTATGGTGTTGTTATTGTTCGAAAAAAATTTTATTGTCTAGAGCACTGGACCAGTATAATGCTTTAAGTCAATCTATATCTAAAAGAGGCAAGAAACTCAAAGTCTTACTGTGTAATCAATCAATATGAAATGCCATTGTAGTAAACACAGGCTTAATTCCTCAAAAATATCCCAACTGTTACTAATGCAACAATTACAACCAAAAAAAAACAAAAAAAAAAATCTATTCATCTGGGGTCTCTATACAGTATTCCATCCTTCCCACACATATATACATACACAACTAAGAAAACTGTTCTAAAAACATTCTGCTAACGTGAAAACACTATTCCTGATTGTCCTCTTAACATCAAAACATCCAGTTTTAAAATATTAAAAATATTTGTACACTTTTTTTTTGGGTTATTCAAACATTAACATTGCATCTTATCATTGCAAACTTTATAGGGACATTACTTTTGAATGTTTTCTCAACATTCTGAAGCAAGTAGTAAAATATTTTTTAAAAAATGTTAGACAAATGTCCAAGTAAGATGCTTCAGAATGAAAGTTCCTATCAACAATGTATAAATTCATATGTTCTAACCTTTTGAGAACATTAATAAATAACAAATAACATTGAATGGACATTCTGTTAACAATACAGGAAGAATGTTTGTTCATAACTTTGAGACAGCCTTGCCCTTGAACATTAGCCAAAGTTATGAGAACATCCCCTGTTAGATGAGTACACATAATCCTCATTATAACTGCTATATTTACACTAGCATTAAAAGCAAAAAAGATCTTGGTTTCTATTCCATCCCACTTTCTTGTCCATTTCAGATTTCAAATTTTAAGAGTGAGAATCTGAGGTGTTTTTAATGTTGAGATTCTATTTAAAAAGCTGGGTCAGCCACTGCTCACCTCCCCAAGGCTTGTGTCAGTATCTGTTTATTTCCACTGTTGAATATCCACTAGGATTATGGACAGTGGAAACAATAACAACAGACTTACTTGCAAGAAGAAACAACAATAGGCACACATTAATGAAACCATCTGACTGGTTGTTCTACGAATATTTCACCAGAGTTATCAACGGAGTGAGATCAGATCTAATGAAATTGAACTTTTAAACCACTAAGGGAAGGTGTTGAGTTGCACTTTTAATTTTAATGAGAGGGATAGGGCTAGCAGATTAACAAAAGAGTTCACAGACCTCATCACTTCATTGCAAAACACACTGAGCTCTAAGACATCAGCAGTTACTGGAACAAAAACATCTACTAAATGCAAGTAAACACCCACACTCAAACAGCAGCTGTACCAACATGATCCTTAAGGTGGGTAATGGGACCACACAGACATTCTGTGATCTGTTTTCTACACTAATTTCCACCACTATGCCCACACACAATGTGGAAGATCCCACTCAAGTATAGTAGCAGTTCACCATTAAGAATATCTCTGAAACATCTGTACACGCATAACATGCTCTCTCAGATGATCTCTCTTGATCTCTGCGCAAAGCAACCATCTCAATAATGTGTGCGCTAGAAGCATAGGTAAACAATAATGAATTTTAATATTGCAATGTCCAAACGGAGAACATATGGTAGATCTGATCTTGTTGTTTAGACCATCAACAAATGGTAAGTTGCCTAGTGAGCTTTATTTATAGAAAGCAGAGCCATTGATAAGGTTATGTTCAGTGTCTGAATGATGGGGTGTTTGGAAGGGCTCTGATCCCACTGATTACCAATGGAACCCCCCAAAGGAAGTCTTACGTGTATTGTTATGGTAAATCTACAAAATATAAGTATTGTCATTGTCATTTTAGTTTTATATAGCACAAACATATAAAGATTTGTATTGCACAAGAACAGAATGTCTATTTAAAATTCAACTCTCCTGAAAGACACTGAATAATTCACACACTCCCTTTGTGTTTGTGTTCCTCTGAAATATTTGCAGGAATCATTCTGAGGTTACACAGTACTGAGGACTCACTGAGTTTGGCGCCGCACCAGCAAGACTGCAATGGTATCACTAAAAATAGCATCTGTTTGTTTGTTAACTTTCCAGTGCTGGCAAGAAAAAATATCAATTTTCTCAATCACCAAGCACAAGTGGCATCATGTCTTGCTCACTGTAAGATCTCATTCACACAGTAAACAACACAGTTTATTCTAATAGCAATCAATATATGACAGGAACAGATAGTTACTCCATTAGGCAGGCTTGATATTTAAACCAAGGGCAAGAAGTTGACCAAAAGTTCTCCTCATATGACAAAATTTAGTCATGTTAACGTTATTTAAAAAAAAACTTACATAAAGTAAATTATACACAATTACCACACAAGAAATTCTGCAACAATCAAAGCAAGTAAACTGCACCAGATGAACACTTTAGTGCCCACTCGCTCTCATGAATCACTGCAAATGATATAGACATCCGAAATTGCCCCCTTATACCCTGATTCACTAGTCTCTCCTCCAGAAATATGATCCACTGATTGCTGCGAATGCTATGTTCTGGTAGACACTGATTTTCATATACTTTTTTGCTTCAAACCACTGATGTCGTTCCAAACCCGTAAGACCTTAGTTTATCTTCAGAACACAAATGAAGATATTTTTGATGAAATCTGAGAGCTTTCTCACCCTGCATAGACAGCAACAACTGACACATTCAAGCCCCAGAAAGGTAGTAAGGACGTTGTTAAAATAGTCCATGTGACATCAATGGTTCAACCTTTGATTTCATCAAAAATATCTTAATTTGTGTTCCAAAGATGAACGAAGGTCTTACGGGTTTGTAACGACATGTTGAGTAATTAATCACAGAATTTTCAATTTTGGGTGAACTATCCCTTTTAAAATGCCTATGAAAAAAATTAATGGCAAAAACACTTCCTTATCCAAGGCTGCTGTAAAGTAGTAAACAACTAAGCCACACCTAAACCTCAATACTGATATACCACAATATCCTCATTCACAGAATCTATTATGTGCATTTAAAGGATTAATCCACTTCCAGAATGAAAGATTCTTTATTCAGTCGCAAAGAAATTAAGCTTTTTTGAGGAAAATATTCCATGATTTTTCTCCATATAGTGGACTTTATCGGTGCTCAACAGATTGAAGGTTAAAAATTTAGTTTCAGTGCAGCTTCAAAGGGTTCTAAACGATCCCAGCCAAGGAATAAGGGCCTTATCTAAAAAAACAATTGGTCATTTTCTTAAATAATTAATTTTTTTATACACTTTTTAACCACAAATGCTCATCTTGTGTAGTTCTGCATTGCACATGCGTATTCTGTGCAGCCCCGTTCAATACAGTTAGGGTACGTCTAAAAACTCCCATCTCATTTCAAAACCGTCCTATATCACTGTTTTACCTTTTTTTGTAAAGGCCATTAGATCTTCTTTGCACGTTCACTTTGTAAACACTGGGACGATTTTGAAGTTGGAGAAGAAGTTGAAGTTTTTCGACATAACCTAACTATATTGACCCAGATTACACAGAGTACGCATGTGCATGGGAGAGTTAGATAAGACGAGCATTTGAGGTTAAAAAGTTAAGTATATAAATTGTATTTTATTTTTTAGAAAATGACCAATCGTTTCGCTAGATAAGACGTTTCTTTCTTACGCTGGGATCATGTAAAGCCCTTTGAAGCTGCTTTGAAACTGAATTTTTAACCTTAAATCCGTTAAGCCCCATTCAAGTCCACTATATGGAGAAGTATCCTGGAATGTTGTCCTTATCAGGAAATGTTTATTTTGGAAGTGGAGTAATCCTTTAAGGCAACAACACAACCCAATGCTAAGGTATACTGGCAGTACCTGAGTAGCATAAACCAGGTCATCCTACCTGACTAGTGGAAGGGGGTTTCCAGTCACTCTGCATTCAAGGCGGATAGGGCTTCCTTCTGCTACCTCCTGGCTCTTTAGTTTCTGGGTGAAACGTGGAGGAGTCATGGGTCCATCTAGACTAACCCCTCGGCCTTGATGCTCACCTGACCGAACATCAGCCCGGCCCTGGTGCACACCTTCCTGCTGGGGCTCTGAGGAAGACGAAGAGGATGAAGGTGGCTGAGCCTGCTGCATAGCTAGCCGGTGGCTCCTTGGAGACAAGTAGCCACTGTCGGGTGAAGAGGAGTCTTCATCACCTTGCTGATCCACACGTGTGGAGCCTTTGAAGATGGAAGAGAGCTCCTCAATGAAGGTAGCAGCTCGACTACAAAACTCGGTAGCTGAAGCAGCTCTTTCATTGAGCTCCAAACCTCCGTGGAGCAGCCGGGGACGGTCCTGCTTATATACTGGTGTGATGGATTTTTGGCAGACGAACTTTTCGGGTGATTCAGGAGCAGTGTTAGGCCTGCTGAGCGGCATGCTTTGACTGGATGTGACTTTACCTGATGTGGCGTCAGCTGACTGAGATGATGAATCTGAGATAGCGGGGTCTTTGGTTTCTGAGTAAAGAGGCAGGTGCTCTGTGGGAACGGGGGGTTCATCTTGGTCATCTGGGTCACCTGCGTCACTCATGGCCTCTCGAGCCAGGTCCAGACTGAGGCTGATCTCGTCCTGGCTCAGGAAAGCAGAAAGTTCTGGAAAGTCCCCTTCACCACTTTCTAGCTCAGCCATTGAGTCCAAGTAAACCTCACCATCAAGAGGTGGCACCGAAAGCATCCCCCCATCCCCCTCCAAAGACACGCCCCCTGGAGGACACGCCTCTTTCATTAGGAGAGAGAGGGGGAGTGTGTCATTCCAGCTCCCGTCCTGCATCCTGCAATACACAAATCACTGGGAACAGTGAGAAAAAAAAAATTGCAGACATTCTTATTTTCATAGAATATCAGAATCATAGTTCTGCAATATATCCCACATTCGTGAACTTAAATTAGTATAAACACAGTCACACCAGAGACTGATCATAGGCAGTTGTCGTATGATGACTCAGGCTGGCATACTTTGGCACAGCTGTCCAGCATTAACAAAGGCTCGTCATGAGGCCCAACAAGGCATGAGTGCCATTTAGCACTCATGCTGACTTTATCTCTTTTATTCCCTTGTCTATCATCCACACATCCCAACATTGAAAACAGATTCAGCAAATATATTTCCTGAATACAATGCTTGTTTATTGGTCAAATTTGAGTCTCAAAAATAACTTTTAAATAAATAAAAAAATACATTACTTATTTATATAGAGATTTTTTTATGTAAACAGGCCTAATTTAGGAAGGGCTTTAAGTTTCCATAATGCCATGCTTTATGATAGAAAACAGATTCAGCAAATATATTTCCTGAATACAATGCTTGTTTATTGGTCAAATTTGAGTCTAAATAATAAATAAATAAATACACAGCCTAATTTCACACACATAGTATATATAGTTAAAGTCAAAAGTTTACATACAGCTTGCAGAATCTGCAAAATGTTAATTATTTTACCAAAATAGGAGGGATCATACAAAATGCATGTTAATTTTTATTTAGTACTGACCTGAATAAATATTTAACGTAAAAGACGTTTGCATATAGTCCACAAAAGAAAGTAGTAGCTGAATTTTTAAAAATGACCCTGTTCAAAAGTTTACATACACCTGATTCTTAATACTGTGTTGTTACTTGAATGATTTACAGCTGTGTTTTTTTGTTTAGTGATAGATTTTCATGAGAACTGTCCACTGTTCTTCAGAAAAATTCTTTAGGTCCCACAAATTCTGTAGTTTTTCTATATTTTGTGTCTGCAAAATGCATTGTCTTTTCACACTGAGGATAACTGAGCACACTGCTCACTGATGCTTCAGAAGGAAAAATTATGCATTATGTATAATGTGTATATTTTTCTCATTTTACCTAAATATCATATTTTTTAATTTAGTACTGTCCTTTAGAAGCTACAGAATATATTTACATGTTTCACAGAAGCCAAAAAATGTTACATTTACCCTGATCTTCAAATCACTGAGCGTTTGAACCTTCTGGAATAGTTGCATATGAGTCTCTCAGTTGTCCTCAGTGTGAAAAGATGGATCTCAAAATCATACAGTCATTGTTGGGAAGGGTTCAAATACACAAAAATGCTGAAAAACCAAAGAACTTGAGGGACCTGAAGGATTTTTACAATGAACAGCAGGCAGTTTAACTGTTTACGACAAACAAAGGACTCATAAACAACTATCACTAAATAAAAAAACACACACCTGTGGATCATTCAGGTAAAAACACAGTATCAAGAATCAAGTGTATGTAAACTTTTGAACAGGGTCATTTTTATAAATTCAACTATCATTTTCTCTTGTGGACTATATGTTTTTTTTATGTTAAATATCTTATTCAGGTTAGTACTAAATAAAAAAATGACATGCATTTTGTATGATCCCTCTTTTTTTGGAAAATAATTAACATTTAGCAAATTCTGCAAGATGTATGTAAACTTTTGACTTTAACTGTAGACATTAAAGGATACATCTATGCTGCCTTCCAAACCCCTATTAGATAAAGGGCTCTTAATAGGCAGGATGTTGCACAACAAGTAAACTTAACAAGAGGGAACTTAAATGTATTAACATCCTGCCTTTCACGAGTAGAGGTGCTACAGTTGATGAATAAATGTAAACGAATGTTTAAAAATTTATACAATTTTTTTTTTTTAATTTATAAATGACTTCATGACCCTATTTGTGAATTTGACAAATTTGTGAAAAACACATTTGAATTTGACAGTGAAAGATAGTATCCTCAACAACCTGTGAAGAGGATTCTACGCCATAATTCAGAGAAAGTGTTTGGTCTGACATACCGCACACTGGTGAAACATTAATATGAGACAGTGTCTGGAGCATAGCAAAACCCTTTAACCAACAGATCAGGTCTCTGAGAAAACACACCTCAGCTCTGAATACGTGCAGAGCTGCAAACTGGCTGATGTGTGTGAACACTCCATGCGCATGTCTAAAACACATTAATGTGTCCGTGCTAACTTTATGACTATATTTCAACTGTAAATGTTTGTTAGCATGTTTATTTATTATTCATGGCCTATTAATGGATGTCATACAGTGCTGTACACTAATCATGTTTTTGTTATAGCCGACTTTGTTTACACAATGCTTATGTAAAGTGACCAGGTGTTGAATGTAAAGGTGCGCAGGCATGTATATAATTGAAGGGACGTGACAGTGTGACTTTCTCCCGTCATGGCGTCCTGAAGGCCAGCTGTTGTTATTTTTAATCCTCAAGGGCTGCATTTCACAGCAGCAACCACCTCCCCACCAAGAGTCCTTTTTTTACACATAAGCGCACACACACACTGCTTCTACATTATTCATGTGGAAATTATGGTATCTTTATTCTGTATTGATGAATTATACATAGCGGAATATGAACATGACATGCCAAACAACTGTGAAAGGCAAGACTGACAGACTGACATGCTTGATTTTCCATCTCTGACGCAAACGGTTGAATGCACTTTATCAGAATAATTTCTAAAATAGTCTGATGCTGGATGAAAATGAATGAAATATTCTAGTGAATGTAAAACTGTAACAAAATATCTCAAATGAATATTTATTTGAAAGCTGTTCTGAATCTAATTATATCATTTATTTATATTTAAAATTGTATAAGCAAAATGAAAACAACTTGGGATCTTCTTCTTACACACAAAGCAAAAAGTCAAAGACATTATATAAACAACAACAAGAAACAGCTGTTTACCTTAGAACAGTTTTTGTAAATATCCGTCCCCGTCAGAAGGTTCCAGTTTTTCCGAAGTTCTCTATGCCTGAAAAGTAGAAAAGATGTGGTCCTTTTCTCAGGGAGTTGTGGGTCTTTTCTCCGTCCTGTTTTTCTTTGTCTTGTTTTGCCGAGTGCTCTGAGGTGAGCCGGTTAGAGTGGCTACAGAGTGGCCTGCTGTCCCATCTGTCTCGGGCCCTGACCGCTTACTGAGCACCGCTAAATTTGGCCCCTAGCTCAGGTTACACAGCAAGAGAGAGAGAGAGACACGGTGAGTGAGAGAGAGAGCGCTCTGGGGTGTGTAGCATCCATGTGCCCACACCACATCAAAGACGCACATACATCATTTTCATATCCACAAAGGCATGTAAATGCATTTTGCAGACACACACTTGACCATTTGGTTCAAAACAAGCCACCAAAGCACTGGCTGACAATTTTACAAACTTATAGGGCACCTAATAAGCACTTACAGTACAACTGGCTTTTTCACAATTCATTTAATTCACAATCCAACTTCTTATTAAGGAACTTATGACTTACATAGTAAAATTTGTCCAAGAAACGTAATATCCATATTGAACCTGCAGAGTCTCAATTTAGTTATGTTAGAACCAAAAAGTAGATTCAAATTACTGAGTAGAATCTATTCTTGTATAGAATTTACATTTTAAGTTACAAATCCATTTACGGACACAGACATGACACTTTCAGAACCAATGTGTGTCATTCACCAAAGACTCTTAATTTAACCTTAATATCAATAGCTCACTCTTTAAATACACTGTTATCCCATTAAGATACCCTGCTATTACCAGAGTACTTTATATAGGAATGAGGACACTGTAAACTGTAATGTCCTGCCAGAAGTTTACAAGCTCAAAAGCTACATTGGTAGACTATTAACACTTCTTACTGTCTATACTTGATGATATAGCATGATAAGCAGCTTCATATTCTTTGGATTTGTGACACTCTGTTTGGATGACTAAGATGGAAATTTAAGTTGTTATTCATGGGCATTATTTCTGGAGCTCTTAACTGTTATATTGAGTCACTGAGTTCACAAGAACTGCATGATATAGATAGATAGATAGATAGATAGATAGATAGATAGATAGATAGATCCATCTTTTCACACTGAGGACAACATGTAAGTATCTTTTGTAGCTTTTGAAGGGCATACTATATAAAAAATATGATATTTAGGCAAAAAAAGTACACATCTTCATTTTATTTAAAAGTTTTACACCTCTGGCTCTTAATGCATTGTGTTCTAAAGCATCAGTGAGCATTTGAAACTTCTATAATAGTTGTATATGAGTCCCTTTTGTCCTCAGTGTGAAAATACGGATCTCAAAATCATACAGTCAAATACACAAAAATGCTGAAACTATAAAACACACACACAAAACAGCTGTGGATCATTCAGGTAACAACCCAGCATTGAGTGTCAAGTGTGTGTAAACTTTTTGAGCTTTTTATAAATTCAACTATTATTTTCTTTTTTGGACTATATGTAAACATAGTATATATGAAATATATTATTCAGGTCCGTACTAAATAAAAAAAAAAAACATGAATTATGTATGATTCCTCTTATTTTGGTAAAACAACATTTTGCAGATTCTACAAGGTGTATGTAAACTTTTGACCTAAACTGTAGATAGACAGATAGACAGATAGCCATAACAATGAGTACATAATAACATTTTTTTTTATTATTTTGGTTAAATTGTTTTTTTAGCATTAAAAAACGAGGGACACTCCACTGGTTTAAGAGAGGTGTTTGAGACGGACGGCAGATGTGGTCGTGACTGGTGCAGTAGGTCTATTTCAGGACACTTATCACATTCACTTCATAAACACAGACAGCATAGAGCTATTCGCGTTTCTCGACAATCAATGCACTGATTACTGTTGAGCCTCAATGACAGGAACAAGAAGATCTGTCACTCAAAGCACTGTCACAGCACAAACGTATATACCACTGACTGATTCAGAGCATTCATAGTGACATGCAAAATAAACAGATACTATTTCACAGAGATCATTCAAAATAAAGCAGATATCCCTGAATTTCTTCTATATAGTGTAATACTAGCTGCTGCCAAGTGTATCCAAACAAAATTACGGCTACGTATTACATTTAATGTCACTAACCTGGTAAATCAGTGATTATTTCATCTTCAAAGACACTAACAAGACAACTGCTAACAAGACAACTTTGCTCCATTTCAACAACTTTGCTTCATTTCAAGTCAAAAAAACAAAAACAAAAAAACCATGTGTTGTTGTTTTTGGAAAATATTTAAACTCTATATTAACTCCACATTAAGAAAGTGCTCACTGGTTTGTTTGCAATAAACTCATACAGCTTATGACTGTGAATAAGACTATGAAAAGTCTGTGAGTAAGCCATATGCACAGTCATTTCTTTTATTTTGCCTGATCTAATTATAAATATGTAATGATTTCTCAATCTGTAATTTTGTCAAATTATGCCAAAAGTGTGAAAATACTATTTATATAAAAAGCTAAATCTGAAATTAGCCTCAGCAACACAAAGGACCTGGCCATTTTTTAATGCTGTTCCTTCTACACCATCATTTCCAAAGCAGATTTGTAACGTAATTTTTTTGCCATTTGATATGTGCTAGAATTGAAGTGAAAATATTTACTGACCGATGCATTGACTTCCAGTGCTGGGGATTATTAGTAGAACCGCAAAATAAACTAGTTAGAAAGTGAAAAGTATTTTAAGAAGTTATTAGGACGATTTATAAAAGACCAAACATTGCATAGATAGACTATATGAAAACACACTCTTAAATAATCTGTAATATTTACAGTACAAGAATAGTTACTGAAAATCTTGATGTTTCTATAAATACAATGATCTTTTTTTCTTTAATGTTTTACATTTATTTTGCTGTTAACCCAAACCAAACACGTAGTTAACAGGTTTCGTGATGTTCACCTTTGACATCTAATAGAAAAGTGGTTTCGCGTTTTTAAAATGTATTTTGACCCATTTGCTTTTCCGTAGTCATCATTTCATTGGCGGTCAGAATCGTGTTTCATTGGCCGCACTGCCAAACTCTGGCTTTATGAACATGAATTTGTTTACAGTACAAATAAGAATATGTTAATGTTTTAACTCAGTTTCTTTATACGTATATAATTTAGAAGACGGGCTTGACTGCGGAGTTTCTCGTTAGTCGTCGTTCATCTAGTAAGTGCGTTAAATCTTACAATCATGCTAATGTTGTGCAGCATTGGTGGAATAGTATTCACTCTGACGTTAGTTATTTTTGCATAAAAGGCTGTAGTGCATAAAACGTTTTAGTTTACTGTAGACTAATCTGCGTTCATTATAACTGCTGTCACTCATGTCAAGCAGCAAATGACAGCAGTCTGTGATCCTGGACTGATCAGTGCTCTGTATGACTCTAAAACAAGCTAGAAGTACTGATGGTGTCTGTATTAATAGACTTCTTTCCCTCTGCAGGGTTCAACAATGCCTGCTTTTCGTCAGGTCGGGGAGAAACAGCTTCCCAACCCTATTCTGTACATGGCCTGGTCTCCTAACAGAGATCTGATCGCCCTGGCTAACACTGCAGGAGAGGTTGGGTCATTTATACATATGCACATACCTGTTGTCAGTTGAACCTGACTCTCTATAGATCCTAACCTGTAAGACTATTTTGTCATTACAGCTTCTCCTGCATCGGCTTGCTAACTTTCAGCGGGTGTGGAGTTTACTGCCCAATGAGAACACCGGAAAAGAGATCACATCACTGGCCTGGAGACCTGATGGGAAAGGTAAACTCAATTAATATTTGTGATCCTGGACCACAAAACCAGTTTAGATTTATTAAACATCTTCTGAAAGCTGAATAAGCTTTCCATTGATGTATGGTTTGTTAGAATAGGACAATAGTTGGCCAAAATACAACTATTCAAAAATCTGGAATTTTAAGGTTCAAAAAATATTGAGAAAATCGCCTTTAATGTTGTCCAAATGAAGTCCTTAGCAATGCATATTACTAATCAAAAATTAAGTTTTCATATATTCACGGTAGGAAATTTACAAAATGTCTTCATGGAACATGATCTTTACTTAATATCCTAATGAATTTTGGCATAAAAGAAAAATCGATCATTTTGACCCTTACAACATTTTATTGGCTATTGCTACAAACATACTTGTGCTACTTATGACTGGTTTTGTGGTCCAGGGTCACATTTGACTGCCTTATTTGAAACATTATAATTGGACATGTCAGGGCTAACATTGTAGTTAACTAAACTATAAAAAATATTGCTTGAAATAAAATAAATATTAACTCAAATAACATAGATAGATAGATAGATAGATAGATAGATATAGTTTTATTTCAGCCAAGGAATTAAACTGTAGTGCTAAAATAAGTAAAATGAAAACTGAAATATTTGTAAAAAATTTGGACATTAATATAAAAAACTAATTTATATGACAAAAAAGTGAAATAAAATTAGTTTTAAATAAATAAAATTAGCTCACATTTAAAATGAAATGGAAAATATAAAAATAAAATCTAATTAAAAAAAAATGTTGTTAAAAACTATAATATCTGTTGATACTAAAAAACATTGAGACATGTCACTTCAGTCTTACTGAGGTGTACTTTATTGTAATCATTCACTCATGAATACAGCATTAATATAATTTATTCATCTTTGGCTTCTTTTTATATAATTTCTAAATTATAAAATGGCCAAGTCCATATTACCCAAATGTGTTAAAAACTTATTTATTGCTATTTAGCATTATATATTAGTTTTATTTCTAATAAATTTCTAATTTCTAATAAATACAACTATATTGTCTTGTGCTTGTTATCATTGTTCTGTTACTGTTTATACATACATGTTTATATATATTTCCATCCAACCTCTTATGATTGTCTTGTAGAACCAATTTCATTGTCAATTCATTGTCAAAGAAGTGCTGCTGCTGATTCATTGCTGATTTCACAAATAAAACCCCTAGCTTTAAAGTAATATTTAATATCCTATTGTTTACATTACATAAGTAAAAAAGCTAAAATTACATTTCAGCCATATTCTGTGGTATTTATCGTGTTATATGATTGTTGTCTGCAGTCCTGGCATTCAGTGTGGGAGACACAAAGCAGGTGGTGCTGTGTGATGCAGAGAAGGCAGAAATCCTCCACCTGTTCCCTGTTGAATACCCAGCATCCTGCATGCACTGGATGGAGGTGCAAGATGACAGCAGGTCTGAGTTTTTACACAGAGATGATCCGTTTTCTTTCTGTATTGATTACTTGTTTTCATTCATCTGGTTTATTTTTTGTTCTCTAGCACATTGTCCTCATTCAGCGAGTCTGAAGATGAGTCCAGTCGTTTTCTTCCAAAGTTACCCTCTTTACCTAAAAGGTGAGACTCTGAGCTTTGTTTTGTCTACCAGACAGCTGAATGAGAAGTACTTGGGTCACTCTTTAGTTTTTATATTTTGTAATTGTTTTTATTGCTTTTCCATTTTCCTCTGTGTCATGTTTGTGTTCAGCTACAGCACCACATCAAAGATATTTAGGTAAGAGGATATTTTATGTGTTTAATATGCTGATTATTTGTCTTTTTCTTTGCCATACTCTTTATGATTGGTCATCTGCATGTGGCATATGGGAGTATGACTGTGTGTCTGCTCTGGTTGATTATTACATGTTATTATATTTCTCTTGCAGTGAAGAGAAATCAGATGAAGTCACAAACCTTTTGGGGGAAGTAAGGTCAGTGTTGTATTCGCTGGACTGCTTGGTTAAGTTTGAGACTGTTCTGTTGTGACTGAAAATGTGATGTTTATTTGCAGGCTCAATATCCTGGTGGTGGGAGGACCGTCTGGATTTGTGGAGCTGTATGCGTATGGCCTGTACAAGATTGCTACACTGAGTGGAGTAAGATATAAAATTTTCATTTATAAAAATAGAATAAAAATGAAAAGAGTTCACTTCCAAAACAATTTACTGATAATTTACTCACCCTCTTGTCATCCAAGATGTTCTTGTCTTTCTTTCTTCAGTTGTAAAGAAATTATGTTTCTTGAGGAAAACATTTCAGGATTTCTGTGGTCCCTCTATGGACTTTGAACATCCAAAATGCAGTTTAAATGCAGCTTCAAAGGGCTCTACACGATCCCAGCCAAGGAAAAAGGGTCTTATCTAGCGATAAAATAAAAACTATTGATTATTTAAAAAAAAAAAAAAAAAAGTACAATCTATATACTTTTTAACCTGAAATGCTCATCTTGTCTAGCTCTGGGATGTATCCGGGTCAAAAAAGTTAGAGTAGGTCTAAAAACTCCCATTTCATTTTCTCCTCCAACTTCAAAATCATCCTACATGGCTATTTTACTTTTTTTTGTAAAGGACGTTTGACTTTGCACCTTCACTTTGTAAACACTGGGTCGGTACTTCTGCAGCAACGTAGGACGATTTTGAAGTTGGAGGAGAAAATGAGAGGGGAGTTTTTCAACGTACCCTAACTGTATTGACCCGGATTACACAGAATACGTGTGCGCATCACAGAGCTAGACAAGATGAGCATTTGATGCACATTTAATTTTTTGAGAAAATAACCGATTGTTTACTAGATAAGACCCTTCTTCCTCATCTGGGATTGTGTAGAGCCCTTTGAAACTGCATTTAAACTGCATTTTGGAAGTTCAAACTCAGGGGCACCATTGAAGTCCACTATATAGAGAAAAATCCTGAAATGTTTTCCTTAAGAAACAGAATTTATTTACGACTGAAGAAAGGAAGACATAAACATCTTGGATGACAAGAGGGTGAGTAAATTATCTGTAAATTTTTGTTCTGGAAGTGAACTTCTCCTTTAAGTAAATTTTTAATTAATTAAAAAAAAAAAAAAAAAAAAAAGAAACAGAAAGTTAGTAATATGCTTTTATGTGTCTCTCAGATCACAGGGACGTGCCGTAGTCTTGGACTGTCCAGTGACCTCAAGTCCCTCTCTGTTATTACAGAGATTAGATCCACAGAAGACAACCCTGAGATAAATTACATACAGGTAAAGTTTAGAAACACTAATAAACATTATTTTTATCCCAACATTGTCATTTCCAGTACTTTATGGGTCAGTGACAGTGAGTGGCCATGATAAAGAAAAATAAAAAAATGTTTTAAATAAATGCTTTAAGAATATGGAAAAATTCTTAGAAATGTAGTTTTTGAATGCAATGAATTTAGGCCCAGATTATGCAGAGCTGTAATAGCTGCTGTTTTTTCATGTATAAACTGTTTATGTAATAAAATATGTTTTCGTAGTTTGTGTTGTCCCTTATCAGTGCAAAATTATCACAAATTAAAAAACTTTTGGAGGGCAGTGTACGTTCCAAACCCATAAGACCTTTGTACGTTCGAAACGCAAATGAATATATTTCTAAAATCAAGGGCTTTCTGACCCTGCATAGACAGCAATGCAACTACCACATTCAAGGCCCAGAAAGGTAGTAAGGACATCATTAAAATTGTCCATGTGACATCAGTGGTTCAACCCTAATGTTATGAAGCTACAAGAGCACCTTTTGTGTGCAAAGAAAACAAAAATAATGACTTCATTCATTTCCTCTGTTCCGTGTCAGTCTTTGATGCACGTTCGCAAGGGTATCATAGCACATATTCTCGTAGCTTCATAAAATTATGGTTGAACCACTGAATGGAATGTATAAGGTTCATATCAGTGTTTGAGTGTAAGTATGTTGCAGCTGGACACTGGACTTCTGTCTTCATGTTTGCCTGAGCTGACCAAGATGGCACGCAAGTTCACCCACATTTCCACACTGCTACAGGTGAGTGTTTTACTCATAAAAGCCATAACCCTGTCTTTATGCACACAGAGGATCTTTAATTCTCTTTCTGTGTTGTTTAGTATCTGCGTCTCTCTCTCACCTGTATGTGTGAAGCCTGGGAGGACATTCTTATGCAGATGGACCTCCGCCTCACTAAGTTCGTCCAGGTTAGAGGTCATCACACAGCAGCCAATCACAAACAAGCCTATAAAAGACATCAAACAGAATGCCATTCATTAGTGCATTCAAACACCTCACCCTGAAAATACATATAAGTGCAGTAATGGACTGTGATCCATTGATGGCATCATAAATGGCTCTGTTTGTTGTGTTTTAGAGTTCTTAGAGACACTTAATGGTTTCTCTGAATTAATTACAATGCTGTTTTACAGGAAAAGAACACGAGCACTCAGGTTCAAGATGAGTTTCTGGAGCTATTGTTATGGGGACATGCCAGGTACACAATTCATAACTAGGTTTTTGAAGAGCACATATTGTCATATCAGTGGTAATTGTGGCAGAAAGCTGTTTAAAGTTTTTAAAGTTCAAAATCACACTATAATATTTATGTTTTATAAAATAATATGAAAATAACCTGATTTCATATACATTTCTCTTATATTTTAACATATTTAATATAAAATGATTTAGAATAAATATAATACTCTACTCATGTGTGTGTTCACACTAAATGGCCAGCAGGGGGCACCATATGTCCTAAAAATTATAGCTACAGTCAGAATAAGAAAACTGCTTAGTGTTCCTAATAATGTGTTGTAGTTATTTCTTTGAGTATTCATTGGCATAACCAAACCAGATGATGATATGATAAGTGGTTACTTTTATAAAACTATATATATATTCTCATTTCTGGTTGAAAACGTCTCTTTCAGCCCTGAACTTCAAGCTCTTCTTATGAATCAACTCACAGTCAAGGTAAATCAGCTGGAATTAGGTTCACTGCATAAGTTAGGCCACAGTCAGTAATCATGCAGTTATTACCAACTTCATTATTTTGTTGTTTATTCGCTCAGGGATTGAAGATGTTGGGTCAGTCTATTGATTCTTCGTATTCCAGCATCCAGAAACTTGTTATCAGTCACTTGCAAAGGTGTGTATCATTCACTAGCCTAAACAAGTACCAGATTGTTACAGACTGGCATGTGCATTAACTGTTTTCTTTGTATACAGCGGCTCCGAGGCGCTGCTGTATCATCTGAGCGAAGTCAAAGGAATGGCGCTCTGGAAGCAGAAGTTTCAGCCTCTCGGTCTGGATCCTGCAGCCATTGAGGGTATAAGACTGAATATTTATAGATCAGTGTTATATTTTAGCATTATTTATATAGTATTATAGTATTTTTTTTAATATTTTATTTTTATATTTTCAGTTAATTTGTTTAGTTTAAGTTTTAGTTATTTTGTTATGTGCTTTTATCATTTTAATTAGTTTTTTTTTGTTATTTATACACTGCAAGTTTGGGATCAGTAAGACTTTTAATGTTTTTTAAAAAAAATCTCTAATCAAGTCTGTTTATTTGATAAAAAAAATACAGAAAAAACAGTAATATTGTGAAATATTATTACCATTTAAAATAATGTTTTTGTATTTTAATATATTTTAAAATATAATTTATTCATGTGATGCAAAGCTGAATTTTCATCAGACATTACTCCAGTCTTCAGTGTCACATGATCCTTCAGAAATCATTGTAATATGCTGATTTATTATCAGTGTTGGAAACAGTTTTTTCTGTCAATATAAGTCTTTTCTAACAATATAAGTCTTCACTATCAGTTTTTATCAATTTAACACATCCTTGGGGAATAAAAGTAAGAAGAAAAATTTACTGACCACAAACTTATATTGTTACAAAATATTTCTATTTTAAATAAATGCTGTTCTTTTTTTACTTTTTATTTATTAAAGAATCATGAAAAAAAGTATCACAGTTTCCAACAAAATATTAAGGAGCACAACTTTTTTCAACATTGATTATAAATCAGCATATTAGAATGATTTCTAAAGGATCATTTGACACTGAAGACAGGAGAACACAGGAAATATATTTTTTAAATAAATTCACATAGAAAACAGTTATTTCACAGTATTACTGTTTTTTTCTGGATTTTTGATCAAGTAAATGCAGCTTTGATGAGCATTAGAAACTTAAAAAAATATATTTTAAAAATCTTACTGATCCCAAACTTTTGAACGACAGTGTGTATTTCTATATAGCTTTAATTTATTTTTCAGTTTTAGTCTTATTCATTTTAGTGCTTTAAATTACATTTAATTAAATTAGTTGCCATGGCAGCCTTTCTAATTTTCCATAACATTTTCAACTAACTTTATATAATGTATTCTTAAAATATTAGGTTTAGTTACTAATAGACAACTTCTGAGCTCAGATTAATCTGAGGGATTTAGCTCTGCATTACCTTGCAGGCATAATATGATGGCATAATGATGTTTTAATATAAAAATCTAATTACGATTATAATTATGTAGTTATAATTTAATTATAAGTGCATGTCTTTTCTGTAACTTAAAAACAAGTGTTAGCAAGTAGAATTAAATGTGTATACATTCACTTTTGTTCATGGTTTAGATGCCATCGTAGCTGTGGGCTCTTTTACCCTGAAGGCCAGTGAACTTTTACAGTGAGTTTAATCTTATTCTGTCCACTTTATCTTGGATGTCTGTTCTCTATATGTCATTATTAAACTCTCAACGGATTGTCTTGATTCCAGAGTTATTGATAAGAGTATGAAGAACTTCAAAGCCTTTTTCAGATGGCTGTATGTTGGTAAGATGCAGTTTTTGTGTGACCTGTAGCTTTAAGATACATTTAGTTAAAAACTCACTTGCTACAACTGATATTCTAATATACTGAAAAGTTTTTTTATTGTTACTTGTAAGGATTAAATGAAGTTTATTTATGACTAACTGTCTTGTTTTAGCCAAAAATTTTTTTCCACTGAGCTTGTTGCGATGTGTTATGGAATGTGGTGGCTGTTATCAGCTTGTATCAGCTTGCATATCAGGAGTGTGCCTATTATGCCTTAAAATGCTGCCTTGTTAAGTTTTGGAACAGAGTAATTTGTCTTTTTGTAGTGTGTTGTAACAGTTCTTGCTTTTCACAGCAATGCTTCGAATGTCAGAAGATCATGTTCCTCCTGAGCTTAACAAGGTGAGATATAAAAAATAAAAAATTGACATAAAGAGAGTAACAGAGTGTGGGTGTAAAAGTAGTGGTGTATTCAATCAAGCAAATAATTAAAACATTTTATAATTTTATATATATATATAGAGAGAGAGAGAGAGAGAGAGAATTTAAAGTAAAAATGTATAAAATATATAATAATATATAAATAACAATAATAATATATTAATAATATATAATGCTATTTTGAATATTTAAGGATCAATACTTCTGCTGTAATAATAAAATACAGTAAATGTGTATGTGTTTCAGATGACTCAGAAGGATCTGGCTTTTGTTGCTGACTTCCTATCTGAGCATTTCAGTGCTGTGAGTAAAAAATAAATGCAATAATTTAACATTAAACAAATGTTTAGTGTGAAGCCCATATACTCATTTGCCTTCCTCCATTTAAGAATGAGGAGCTGTTTGATCTGAAAGGGAAGTATTTCAACGTTGAGCGTGTTGGACAGGTAAGGACCTTCATACATATTCTAGTTGGAATTCTTTTCCTCATTTAATTACATACTTGGTCTGTTGTTTTTTTTAGTACTTGAAGGATGAAGATGAAGACTTGGTATCTCCACCCAACATGGAGGGCAACCAGTGGGTGACATTTGTAAAGCAGAGCAGTCACCTGAAAGGTAAAAATACACCGTTTTCCATTATTAAACCACAAGACTGCTAATGTTAAAGAGTTCACCCAAAAATGAAAATTCAGTCATTAATTACTTACCCTCATGTCGTTTTAAACCTGTAAGACCTTCATTCATCGTCTGAACACAAATTAAGATATTTTTGATTAAATCTGAGAGCTGTTAAACCACAGGTGTCACATGGACGATTTTAACAATGTCCTCACTACCTTCTGTCCTTTGAATGTGGCAGTTGCTTTGCTGTCTATGCAGGGTGAGAAAGTTCTTGGATTTCATTAAAAATATCTTAAAGGGGTCATCGGATGCCCATTTTCCACAAGTTGATATGATTCTTTAGGGTCTTAATGAAAAGTCTCTAATATACTTTGATTAAAAATTCTCAATGGTTTTGTAAAACAACACCCTTTTTACCTTGCCAAAATCAGCTCTGCAAAAATCATCTCATTCTAAGGGGTTGTTCCTTTAAATGCAAATGAGCTCTGCTCACCCCACCCCTCTCTCTCTCTGTGGAAAGACGGTCTTGTTTACTTTAGCCGCATTTAGCCGCGTTTAGCCGCTAAACTTCCTAACTACCACGTTATAAGGAAAGGCGATCGCAGAGATTCATAAAAAACGCTTATACTCACTTCTGCTGTAAGTGAAGCTGGATCATGAATGATTCGCCCGAACATAGACGGATATATGTAGATCGGGAGGCGCATTCCCTTCACAAACAAACGTAATCCACTGCATCTTCCGCGGCTCAGATGTCGGGAGTAAATGACGACCATTATGTTCATTATTACATCCAGCAACACAACACCTCAATCGCTCAATCGGAGATATTCTTGTCTAACTTACATCCCTGCTCTGGCATCAAAACATCGAAAGTTACTGGACTGTGACAGCTGGTCTAAGGTAAGAGCTCATGTCAATCAACTATTGTGGGAGCGGCCTCTGTGTGTGTGACGCCATAACGACAGGCATCTGAGAACGGCTCGATTTGAAAAAGGGGATATTATTTTTACAGGTTAATAAAAAACCACTGCATGGATTTTTATCATTATAGGGTGTATTTGTACATACACTGCCAACACACAGTAATGTTCACTAAACATGAAAAAGTGAATTTAGCATCCGATGACCCCTTTAATTTGTGTCTGAAGATGAACGAAGGTCTTATGGGTTTGAAACTTTAATTTGTTGTTTTGCAAAAAAATATAAAATTCAATACGAGAAATTAAATACTTGCATGTTTTTGATTTTGTTGCAGACAGTCCACTGCTCTTCCCCACTTATCCACAGAAGTCTCTGCACTTTGTCAAGAGAATGATGGAGGGGTCTATTGATCTGTGCTTACAGAAACCAGCCGTGAGTCTCTAAAACAAACACACACACAAGCACACAGACAAACTTTAATACTCTCTTTTGTCTCTGTAAATGGAATCACATTGACAGGGAGGGGTTGGACACAACTTTACTACAGCAGGACAACAGTTTTACACGTTCTGCTTTGAAACCTTATAATTTAGGGCTAACAACGTAAGCTGTTTTTCCGTTTTCAGCTTATTATGGGTTGAGTTCAATTCAATCAGTGTTTATGAATTTTTGCCAACATGAACAACTATAAAAAAATATACAAAGTCCTGTTTTATTTACAGACAGCATTTTACAGTGTTTTCTCTTCGCAAAATTGACTTTCCTCTTTTGACGTCCAATCCGTTCTCTTTTTCAGACGATGCTCTAACTTGCCTTTTCACATACAAACCCCATCCATTAATGGCCTTCGGCACATATATCAGAAGCATTAACCACATTGTCTGGATTGTTTCACCCTTCCTGCTGACCATTCTTTCCCTGAGCACTAATGCGTCTGACTCCTAAAACTATGTCTGTGTGTGTTTTTCAGGAGGTGATTGGGCATTCAGTAAAACAAGCTGTGTGTTTGCAATTATACACTGTTCCTGAGAGGTAATCCATATTCTAGATTCAGGTTTAGTACTACTAATGATTTGTCACGAAATAACTCATGGTTTGATATGAGTTTATACTGTTGACAATTTGATGATTTCTGTTTTGTTTTTAATAGCTCTGAAAATACACCAAGATTGTTTGAGCTGCCTTCACTGTAAGTGAGCCAATCGTAACCCTATAATAAGGCTAAGAATGCTGTTTTGTAATAGTGAATCCTGAGGTTATAGTGCTCGTCAGTGACGTTCATAAGCCGATAAAAGTATGTTGATGATGATAAGAGTTTTGTAATGCAGGTGGAATGATAAGAAGGCCGCTATGCATTATGTAGTGTTCTGCATGCCAGAGATCTCGCCCTCTAAAATCTATATTCTGAGGAGAGCAACAGACCCAAACAGGTACACATACCTCTTTTATTCAGTTCTCTGTGGTGTTTGATTACAAAGAAAAATATTTTAAAAAATTGTATGTAAAAGTTTAGAAAAACATAATATACAGTACTTTTATTCAGCAAGGATGCATTAAATTGAACACCAAATATTTTAATGATATTCCAGTTATTAGAATGATTTCTGAAGGATTGTATGGCACTAAACACTGAAGACTCGAGTAATGGCTGCTGAAAATTCATCTTTGCATCACAGAAATAAATTACGTTTTAAAATATATTCAAATAAAAACAGTTCTTTTAAATTGTAATAATATTTCAGAATATTACTGTTTTACTGTATTCAAATAAATGCAGCCTTGGTGAGCAAAATTTGTAAAAAATCTTACCAACCACAAACTTCTGAATGATGGCGTATATAAAAACAAAAAAACATAGTGGGACTAGTGTTGTCCAGTTCATAAACTTACTGTTGGTACTTTAAAGACTCATTAGTTCACTGAACGAGTCAGTCACTCTAAAATTGCGATTTATGATTGATCTTCAAATCATATTACATCAGTGAACTGATTTTCCATCTACTCTTAACTGAATTAACATTCTGCAAAAACTCTTCTTAAAATTTTTTTTGAAAGTTTAAAAGGTATCATGACTGGTTTGCTGTATAAAACACTGAATTTGTGTGTGTGTTTTAGGTCTGTCCCTAATGGTCTAGTGGCCCTACACCTCAACACTCCTCTCAATTCTAGCATAGATGATGAAACACCTGCACCAGCTTCTGCGTAAGTTCATCTGTGGGATTAAAAAAATACTGTACTATAAAAATCTTGCCATTATTTAATCTTAAGACATTATGAATGACTATATAAAATTGTTTATTAGTGACAGTTCGTACAGTTGCCTTGATGCCCGTTTTTATGACGAAGAGACATTAACAGTGGTATTGCGAAATCTGGACGATGACGACAATAAGATGCGTGTCCTTGCTCAGCTTCATCTAAACTCTGTTTTGAGCTGGGATGAAGAGTTCATCTGGGATCTTACGCTCAGGTACAGCACTCTTGTTGATTCACACCAGAAACCTGTCCTTTTTGTTATTGAATTGGGCTGTACATAGCATTATACATATTGCAGTAGCAGTTTGAGCAGTATAATAGACTGTAATACAGCTAAGCTTAGCATTGTGGCACTCCCCTGTTGAATGTCCTGAATTAGCCCTCGTTTGATGTGTCATCTTTGTTGTGGTGTGTGTCAGGCTGGAGCAGCAGACTGAAAGGATCCCAGTCCAGGGTTTGGCCTGGGGAAACCAGAGCAGAGAGATGGACAACATCAAGGCTCAGTTTGTGGCAGTTAATGGGGTCCGCAAAGTAGCCTGTGTGGTAAGACTCTACAGCTTGAGGGAAATTTTAGCCATTTAGGAGAATGGTTTATGTTAAAAATATTGAGTAATACATACAGTTGAGGTCAAAAGTTTACATACACCTTGCAGAATCTGCAAAATGTTAATTATTTTACCAAAATAATAGGGATCATACATGTTATTTTTATTAAGTACTGACCTGAGTAAGATATTTCACATAAAAGACTTTTAGATGTACTCCACAAGAGAAAATTATAATTGAATTTATAAAAATGATTCCATTCAAAAGTTTACATACACTTGATTCTTAGTACTGTGTTGTTAACTGAATGATCCACAGCTGTGTGTGTTTTTTTTTTTTTTTTTTTTTTTTAGTGATAGTTCATGAGTCCCTTGTTTGTCTAAAAAAGTTAAACTGCCTGCTGTTCCTGAGAAAAATTCCTCAGGTCCCACAAATTCTTTGGGTTTTCAGCCTTTTTATGTATTTGAGCCCTTTCCAACAATGACTGTATGAATTTGAGATCCATTTTTTCACACTGAGGACAACTGAGGCTTGAGAAGGAAACACAATGCATTAAGAGCAGGGGTGTGAACTTTTTGAATTTGAAGATCAGGGTAAATTTTACTTACTTTGTCTTCTGAGAAACGCAAGTATCTTCTGTAGCTTCTAAAGAGCAGTACTAAATGAAAAAATATTGTATTTAGGCAAAATAAGAAAAATGTACAAATTCATTCTGCTCAAAAGTGTACACCACTGGCTCTTAATGCATCGTCTTTCAGTGAGCGTTTGAACCTTCTGTAATATTTGCATATGAATCCCTCAGTTGTCCTCAGTGTGAAAAGATGGATCTCAAAGTCATTGTTGGAAAGGGTTGAAATACACAAAAATGCTGAAAAACCAAAGAATTTGTGGGGCCTGAAGGAATTTTCTGAAGAACAGCCTGTAGGTTAAGTGCTCAGGACAATCAAGGGACTCATGAACAACTATCACATGTAAATGTTTTTTATGTGAAATATCTTATTCAGGTCAGTACTAAATTAAAAATATTATGTATTTTGTATGATCCCTCTCATTTTCGTATAATAATTAACATTTTGCATATTCTGCAAAGTGTGTCTAAACTTTTGACCTCAACAGTATAAATACATTAAAAAACATTTTAACTGTTTTAACAAAATATAAGGAAAAACAGCTTAATTATTGAAAAGTAATGTAATATTGCTGCCATTTGTGTGCTTTTGTGTCATTTTTAATATAATTTTGAGCACTCATATTTAAGAATTCAGTTCATTGTATAGCATGTAAATGGTAAATAAATCTCGTTTCTCTCATCAGCTCAGTGCCAATCTGAGACATGTGCGTGTGTTTGAGATGGATGCAGAGGAGGAAGAGGAGGAGGAAGAGCGTGCTGATGAGTCACAGGAAATGAGCTCAGACCAGGACAGACTTGAGGACACAATGACTAATCAGAGTGACACTGGGGAAGGTGGAGATGGAGCAAGAGGGGCTGAAGATGCTCAAGTGGCAGGTCAAGGGTCAGGAGACGTTTTGGATGAGACTGCAGGATCAGACACGCTTTGATCTCTGACCTGAGATCCAACACGTTCTCCACAACTGGAGTATGGAGTCCTCTGTTATTCCTAGTCTTGTTCTTTTTGTATTAAAAATATTTTGTGATAAAGATGATCTGTTGAACATTTCACATTTTCGTTTGTAAATAAATTGATTTACTGTATAATAATTTCGGGTTGTACCAATCAAAACATTAAAATATCAGTGTCTTTCAGGGTTAATTGATGATAAATGCATCTGTTAAAGCCATCAGCCTGCATTTTTAAACTTATTTTCAAATAATAGTGTTCAGCAGCGAAGTTCCAGGAGGAAAAACTATATTACCCATGATACTCTCCACTAAATCTCCACCAATCAGGCATTCATGGCCACCAAAATGCCAGCAAAACATTTTAGTGCCCACCCACTTCCACGAAACACT